>NW_028119579.1:0-50369 GCF_965119305.1 Pelophylax lessonae | reverse complement strand
GTAAGACCAGACAAGAAACATTCCGGTGAATAACCATGGACTGGTCACCAGATGTCAGTATACCATTTAGGAGTTTATAGAGGAAGCCACGAAGCCCCATCTAGCGTTATTTGTACAAACCTACATCACACTTGCTGCCAATAATAGACCACAACCAGTCAGTATGCTACCCATTGAAAACAAGGAATTAAGCAAAAGTTAGCTGGTAAAATGTAGTGTGGCTGCACAGTGGATGTAAACACTGATAATTAAAAATAATAATAAGAATTAGGGGTCTCAAAGAACCCCCCCGTGTGCCAACAAACAGCACAGGGGTACTAATGTTAAAACATAATAAGAAGTGTGCAAATACATTCCTACTTGAAAATTAGAAGAAACTTTAAAGATACACAGTGCTGGTTGGTGACAGGAATCCCTAAGAGAGAGTGTGTGGGTTTACTGAACCGTAAATCCAACCAAAAGATTTTTTTGGTATTGTATAACAGCACAACAAACCCACCCAGGTAGTAGGTTGCAGGGGGACCCAGGATTTATGCACCGTCTACCCCATAAGGGGATAGAAGTATCAAAAATAGCAAGAGTCACCTTAAACAAGGTGATAAGATGGGAGGAACACAGTATTCAGAGATTCCATAGATACTAAGGATCATCTTATAACAAATAGGTCCCCGATGGTTTCCCAATACATATGTATATACATACACCAATATATAAGGCACCAAAAATAGGACTTCAATAAATTGGTATATACAAATGTATCAATAGGAATACCCGAAAAGGGATGGATTACAGAAAAAAAAAAAAAAAAAGGGGGGGGGCCATGAAAAGACTGGCAGGATCAAGATGACTGATGAACAACATCATAAATTATTAGGGAGATAGAAAAGGCTTCAAACTAAACTCCACATTTAACCCCGAGGGGGCCAAAGACCCCATTTTATAAATCCATAGCTTCTCCTTTTGGAGTAGCACGGTGTCAAAGTCTCCACGTCTCGTGGGGAGCTTAAGGGCATAGATGCCACGGAATAGTAGTCCATCCGGATTGGCACCGTGGCACTCCAAAAAGTGCAGGGGTACAGTTCTCTTGTCAATCTTGTTCCTGATGTCGGCTAAATGTTCCAATATCCTTATCTTTAATTGGCGTTTGGTTTTCCCGATATAGGATTTATTGCATGGGCATATGAGCTGATAGATGACTTTCTCTGTTTGACAATTTATGAAACTATTGATGGTAAATTCCTGGCTCATATCACAACTAAAGAAGGTTTTTGAATTTATTGCTAATTTACATACCGAACATTTACCGCATGCAAACATCCCTTTAATTGGAGGTAAAGAGGTTAACCAAGTTCGTGGGGTCTTTGTTCGCACAAACTCCGAATGGACCAGAGCATCCTTTAGATTTTTATTATCTTATTATATAAGGGAACCCACGATCCCCCATCAACTAGCTCCGATGAAACCGACGCAAGGTCGGTGAAACGCGTCAGCCAGTTGAACAATTGGATTGTGCCACCCGGACCTATCTCTCCTGAGTGTTTTGGTGATCCCCGCAGCCTCTGCCCAAACTACGGCTTCCTGGTTTCAGCTGCTCGCCACCACCGGATGTGACGTAGGGCCGACTGCCTCGGACTCGCTCGTCACAGCGCGGAAGCGAGGCTTGAGCAAGCACTACACAGGATAACGCCGTTCAGCAGCCTGCATGAGCCGTCAGGAGATCACAGCTTCACACTCGGAGGTATGAACTATCCCCTCCACAACAGTACCTGTCAAGTGCAAAAAAAAAATGTTTTAAATGTATGAAAGTATCGGCCGATACTGATATTCAATGGCCAAAATATCGGTATCGGCAACAAAAAAACGATATCGGTCGATTACTAGTTTCCACCTCATCCCTTTAAACCAGGACACATATTAATTACACCGGTTCTGTGGCTGATTAGGGGTATTCTGGACCGGCTGCAAAGGCTATGAATGTGATTTTCAGGAGCACATGGAGCTCAGTGTCCTGGTGAGATTATCACCTTCCCAGATAGTTTACTCAGTCACAACTCACATGTAAGAAGATCTGGCGATGTTTATTCGTCGTATGATCCGTAGAATGTGCAGTTACAACAGGTAAAAGAACGATTCTTCCATACAGGTTAGGAGATCTTTCTATCATATGAGTCTTACAGCAGAAAATGGCTGATACAGAAAAAAGGGGAGGGGTAAACCTCCAGCAAGGAGAGCAACGGAGTAGCACAAGAGACAAACTTAATCTGAGCATTAAAGAAACAGTGCATTATAATAAAACAGCTTCATGTAACATGACACTCCCCGTCTGAAATCTTTAGATTTCAAAACCTATAAAATATGTATAAAGATGAGTCCAAATGTCAAAAAGTCCAACTTGAACCTGTAAGTGAAGAAGACATTAGAAAATAATACTGGTGTGTAAACCACAAATACGAGATACCCACAAAACAAGAAGTTATGCAGTAAATGAACAACCAAACATGAAGTCCAATAACAGATGGCAAAGTTCTGCAGTCTACAGTTAATAGCCGTGGAACTTCAACAGTGGCATAGTAAGCAGTTATAAGTAGCATTCTCCCCGCCATAGCATGGTACAGCCTGGTGCTCTTGCATAAGTCACTAACTTGGGAGAAGAAGTACCAATTCTGTGATTGGTCGCGAGAAAGTTCGAGCGGGACCTCCTTTGGTTATCTTAATCTCAACCTTCCGAACTTTTCCATCATCGCTGGGCATCACGCTTGTTACAAGACCCATAGGCCACTCATTGCGACAGACTTCTCTATCTTTCAGAAGAACAAGGTCGCCTACTTTGAGGTTGGGCTTGGGTGTTTGCCATTTGGAACGGCTTTGAAGGATATGTAGGTACTCCTTTCTCCAGCGGTGCCAAAACACGTTAGCTAGGTGTTGCACCTGTTTCCATTGACGCCTATAGATATCCTTAGGGTCGATCTCAGCAGAAGTTATCACAGTAGTCCCAACCTTTTGAGTAAGGAGTGTGGCTGGGGTAAGAATCACTTGAGAGTCAGGATCGGAAGATACTGGTACTAGAGGCCTTGCATTAATGATGGCGGATACTTCCGAGAGAAAGGTACTCAAAGTCTCATGAGTCAATAGGGAAGACTTGTGGTCCAGTAACATGGAATCAATTTTAATGTCCATTTCACTTTATATGACTTCGGCAAATTCCACTGCTAGCACGGCTGCACAAAGTTCAAGTCTGGGTATATTATGTGCTGGTTTTGGTGTTAGCTTTGCCTTGCCTAGAACAAAATTGCAATGTATGTCTCCATTAACCCCTGAGGTCTTCAAATAGGCCACTGCAGCAATAGCTTCAACTGATGCGTCTGAGAAAATATGGATTTCCCTCTGGTTAGCAGCTGAAATGGAGACTGGGGCATAGCAACATGGGATTTGAAGCTGTTCTAGTGGCTTCAAAGAACCTCTCCATTTCTCCCATCTTAGTTGTTTCTCAATAGGTAACGGAGTATCCCAATCTATGCTATCAGTAGTAAGCTGTCTTAAAAGCATCTTACCTTGGGTGGTGACTGGGGCTATAAATCCCAGTGGGTCGTAGATGCTGTTCACTATGGACAAGACTCCTCTCTTGGTAAAAGGCTTGTCACAGGTAAACACTTGAAAGGTGAATGTGTCTTCTTTGATGTTCCACGGCAGACCTAGGCTTCTCTGCATAGGAGGCGTGTCTGACCCAAGGTCAAGGTCTTTCACACTGGCAGCATAGTCCTCAGAGTGAAATGCATTCATTAACTCTTGGCTGTTAGATATAATCTTGTGAAGTCTCAAGTTTGCTACAGATAGCATCTCCTTTGTTCTGGTGTATCATTTCACCGATTACGCAGTTGACTCGCCAGCAGACCAGATTCAAATGGTCCCCAGAAGCTCAGGCAGCAAACTCAAAGGACTGTTCACCTCTGCACCAGTCTTACAGCACCCAGATCCGGCTTTACCCTTTGTGTTAGAGGTAGACGCCTCAAAAATAGCCACAGGAGCCATCTTGTCTCAGCGCCAAGGACCTAAGGCCCTACTTCACCCTATTGCCTTCTTCTCTCAAAAGATGAGCCCCTCAGAGAGAAATTACGATGTGGGTGACCGAGAACTGTTGGCCATTAAAACCGCCTTGGAGGAGTGGAGATATTTATTGGAAGGTGCCGCCCACCCGATTTTGATCTTCACGGATCATAAAAATTTAGAATACCTGAGGGCCGCTAAACGTCTGAGACCACGACAGGCCCGGTGGGCTTTATTTTTCTCAAGATTTAATTTCCACATAACTTACCGACCAGGCTCCAAGAACGGGAAAGCAGACGCCCTCTCCCGAATGTTCCCTGATGCCCCCGAGTCTGTGGAACCAAGTACCATTCTGTCAGCACAACATTTTTTCCTGATCCAGCCAGAATTAAAATCCTCAATTAAACAGGCATCCACCCAGTATGCGGACACAGAAATACCCCCCTTGGAGAGTCGAGACGGGTTCCTTTGGCACCAAGACAAAGTTTTCGTTCCCCAACCAGTCAGGCTCCAAGTTCTAAAGACTTTCCATGACCATCAGCTGGCCGGACATTTTGGTGTACGAAAGACCCTTGAGCTTATCCAACGCTCCTTCTGGTGGCCCAGTTTAAGGAAGGATTGCCAGTCTTATGTTAGCTCCTGCGTTGTCTGTCAGCGCAACAAGGGGTCCAACACCAAGTACTGGGGTCTGTTAAGGCCTCTACCCATCCCTGAGCAACCCTGGAAGATGATCTCATTGGACTTTATTGTTGACTTACCTTCATCTGGGGGTTTTACTACCATCTTGGTGGTAGTGGATCGTCTGACCAAAATGGCCCACTTCCTGCCCATGACCGGCACTCCATCAGCCCCAGAAACAGCAAAAATATTCATCAAGGAAGTAATCAGACTACATGGGCTTCCGGATAATATTGTTTCCGATAGAGGAGTACAGTTCACCTCCAGATTCTGGAAGGATCTTTGTAAGACCTTGTCCATTAAAATATGTCTTTCTTCCGCTTACCATCCCCAAAGCAATGGCCAGACAGAAAGAACAAACCAGACTCTAGAACAGTATCTTCGTTGTTTCTGTACTTTTGCCCAAAATGACTGGATATCCCTTCTCCCATGTGCGGAGTTTGCATACAATAATTCGGTACATGCCTCCACTAACCAGTCCCCATTTTGGGCGAATTATGGGTTCCATCCCTCCTTTTTGCCCAATACCCTTCCGGAAGCATCTGTCCCTGCAGTCCAAGACCGGATTAATTCTATTCAGGCGAACTACTTATTCCTTCAGGAGGCCGTCCAGAAAGCACAAACGGATTACAAGAGGTTCTATGATAAAAAGAAAAGAAACAAACCTACCTTTAAAAGAGGGGACAAAGTGTGGCTTTCCTCAGCTAATCTGAAACTTTCCTGCCCATCTTGAAAACTGGGTCCAAGATTCGTTGGACCCTTTAAGATCAAAAGGGAGGTCAACCCTGTGGCTTTCGAACTGGTTTTACCCAACTCCTACAAAATTCACCCAGTATTTCATGTATCTCTGCTAAAACCAGTTGTACCCAGCCCTTTTTCTGGTAGGCATGAATTACCCCCTCCTCCAGTCCTGGTGGAAGGTGAAGCGGAGTATGAAGTGGAGGCCATAATGGACTGCAGAAAGAGGGGTAGACAAACCCAGTACCTCATCAAGTGGAAGGGGTATTCTGCAGAGGAAAATTCCTGGGAGCCTGCAAATAATGTACACGCTCCTAGACTGATCTGGGAGTTCCACAACAGACACTCAGAGAGACTGGCCCGTCTGGACATCCGGAGGCTGCCCCTTGGGGGGGGGGGGGCACTGTCAGGGAAATGGCCATAGGATCAGACTCATTGCTGGATTATCTCTCAGCTTCTTGTGTTTCCGGTTTCCTGTTTGGATTTCCTGTTGTGACTTGGCTTGTTCCTGATTCCGTTTGATCTCCTGCTCCTGGTTTGACCCTTGGCTTCTCCCACTGACCTTGCTTCCGTTACCTACTGTGTATGACCCCGGCTTGCTTCAAGACCTCGGCTATTCTGGTTGTCTCCTGTGCATGACCTCGGCTTGTACCACGGTTTCCGCTACTAGAGACTATTCCTTGGCACAAGGTAGCCCGGCTGCTTCAGAGCCTTGAAGACTCATACCCTGCTGCGATTCCAGCCTGTTCCAATTCACTCTCGGATTGCTCTGGTTCTACCTACCTGCCTGCAGCTGGTAAACCGTGCCACTTGGGGCACCACACCCTTTGTACCATCTCCAGGGGTGTGCCGCACTGAGCCGCAAGGGGAGCCCTCTCAGCACCTCGGCCTCGGATCAGGTAACCCTGACAAGACCGCTGTTCTGTCAGTTATGAACACAGAGCTCCTCTTATTTAGGAATACAGATCTGTGTTCATGCAGCAAGCCCTCCCCCCACAGTGAGAAAACACCACCTAGGGACACACTTAACTAGGGCTGAAACAACGAATCGACTAAATCGATAATGAAAATCGTTGTCAACGATTGTCATTATCGATTAGTTGCTCCGTTGATTAGTTGGTCTGCGTACAGGACTTTCCTCCCTGCCTGTCAGTGCCGTCCCCTCTGTACAAGCGGCTGTGTGAATACACTTACAGATCTGTGTTCCTAAATAAGAGGCGCTCTGTGTTCATAACTGACAGAACAGCGGTCTGCTGCGTTTACAACAGTAGACCGCTGTTCTGTCTCCACGGGGAGCGATTGCGGGTGCCCGGCGGTAATCGCGGCTGCTGGACCTGCTGATTGGATCCCCCTGTAGCCAGTCCGCGTGTGTGCGCCCCTACTAGCAATCCCGCCAAACAACGTACTGTTACGTTGTTTCGTGGAACAGAGTTGACTTGCCGCAGTATATGTATTGCTGGCAGTCGGCAAGTGGTTAAACCAGGACACATAATTACACAGATTCTGAGGCTGATATAATGCAGATAAGGCACTAAGTGAGTTTAATTACCCCCTAATCAGCCACAGAACCAGTGTAATTAATATGTGTCCTGGTTTTTCACCTTATAAGGAATATTATAATAGAAAAATAAGTGAATAAAAACATCCTTCTAGCACAGTGGTTCTTAACCTTGTTGGAGGTACTGAACCCCACCAGTTTCATATGCGCATTCACCAAACCCTTCTTAATTGAAAAAATAAAATATGATTTTTTCAAATTCAAAACATAGGTATATATTTAGGTATATATTTATACATAGGTGCACAAAATGAACAAAACCATTAAAAAACAAAACCATAAAAAAAAAAAAAAAAAAAAAAAAAAAAAAAGGGCTCCATAGCTCAGGGGTTAGAGCACTGGTCTTGTAAACCAGGGGTCGCGAGTTCAAATCTCGCTGGGGCCTCCCTGCAAGTGTTGGCGACTGTATCTCAAAAAACAAAACCATTAAGAACAAAGAACAAAACCATTAAAACATGGGGTGTCAGGAGGGCACACACTTAGGGGGGAGGTGTTGGGAGGGCATACCATGGGGTGTCAGGAGAGAACACACTTAGGGGGGAGGTGTTGGGAGGGCATACTATGGGGTATCAGGAGGGCACACACTGGGGGGGCTGGGAGGACATACCATGGGGTGTCAGGAGGGAACACACTGGGGGGAGGTGTTGGGAGGGCATACTATGGGGTATCAGGAGGACATACACTGGGGGGGGGGTTTTGGGAGGGCATACCATGGGGTATCAGGGGGGCACACACTGGGGGAGTTGGGAGGACATAGCATGGGGTGTCAAGAGGAAACACACTTTGGGGAGGTGTTTGGAGGGCATACCATGGGGTGTTAGGAGGGCACACATTGGGGGGAGGTGTTGGGAGAGCATTCCATTGGGTATCAGGAGGGCACACACCAGGGGGTATTCACAATGCTTTATTGAGCTAAATGAAAAGGACATGCATTTCCATCTGTCAGCTAACAGCACCTCTATGCTAAGCTGCAGTAACTCAGCAGACGTAGCATAGAGGTCCTTGTAAACGAATCCACCATGTACAGCTAGCTGAGCCTACCTCCAGGAACATTCACTCGGCTCCCTCTGCTCAGCTGCTCACACTTCCCACTTCCAGGCGGGCGCGATCTCCGTGGTCAGGTACATCCCCATCCCGCCCACTCACGCAGCAAGCAGCCTGCAGGAGATAGGCTGGAAACCTGCTGGGGGAGGTACAGGGGGCGGAGTGTCAAGTGTCTATGTGTAATGGCTGTGAGTTGTCCCGACCGCAGCTCTGATTTCCCGGGGTGCGCTCGGCCTCACAATCAGTAATATTTTCTCGGGGGGAGGAATTTCCCCTTTGTCCCCCCCACCGAACCCCGGAGACTGACTCACCGAACCCCTGGGGTTCGATCGAACCCAGGTTAACCACTTGCCGACCGCCGCACGTCTATCTACGTCGGCGGTCAGCCCCTCACAGGCAAACTAACGTAGGGCTACGTTGCTTGCTTGTGAGGGTCTAGGGAGCGAGCGCGCGCCCCCGGAGGCGCGCTCCCGCGTGGTCACGGACCCCCCCCGCGCGTGTGACCAGCGGACCCGATGTCCGCCGGCCACTCGGCGATCGGCGGGGGAGAGGGAGAATGTCAGGCAGCTTGTGTAAACAAGCTGCCTGTCATTCTCCTCGCTGCAAAGACACTGATTACATGGATCTACTATGTAGATCCGTTGATCAGTGTCCTTACAGCTGAAGCCACAGCCAATCACAGTAGAAAGCACGCCCCTAGGGACACACACAGCCCCTCCCTCCCAAATAAAGTTAACCCCTTCACTACCAGTGTATTTTTACAGTAACAGTGCATATATATAGCACTGATTACTGTAGAAATGTCACTGGTAACCCCAAAAGTGTCAAAAATGTCAGTCAAGGGTCCGATCTGTCCGCCGCAATGTCGCAGTACCGCAAAAAAAAATCGCAGATCGCCGCCATTACGCGTTAAAAAAAAAACAACAAAAATGACAAAAATCTTTCCCTTTGTTAGTAAACGCGATAACTTTTGCGCAAACCAATCAAAATACGCTTTTTGCAATTTTTTTTACCAAACATAGGTAGCATAAAACAAATTGGCCAAAAATGTTAAAAAATTTTGATTTTTACATTTTTTTTGGGGGGAATTTCATATAAGAAAATGTGAAAAATATTGTTATTTTTGCAAAATTGACGCTCTTTTTTTGTTTATAGCGCGTGATCAAAAAATCGCACAGGTGATCAAATAACACCAAAAGAAAGCTCTGTTTGTGGGAAAAAAAGGACGCCAAATTCGTTTAGGTACAGCGTCGCACGACCGCGCAATTGTCCGTTAAAGTCACGCAGTGCCGAATCGCAAAATACCCCCTGGTCGGAATGGGGGTAAAATCTTCCGGGGCTTAAGTGGTTAAGAACCACTGTTCTAGCATATATAGTGGGTCTTTCTATGCTCCCTATCATGGAGTGAAGTCCCATTTTTTTAGTGGAATTGCACTATTATAATTTTTCACATCTTTTTTATAACTCTGGCTGACGTTTTCATTCACTTATTTTTCTATTATAATATTTCACCTTATAAGGAATATTAACTATTTTATCCGAATAAGCACATATTTCTTAGGCTTTTGGCTCTGCATTGATTCTTTGTTTAACCACTTTACCGCTGCTCACTAGAACTCTACTGCGGCAAAGTGGTTCTTGTAGGTCTGACGACGTAGACCTACGTCGACAGACACTCCCCCTTCTCGGCGGCACACGCGCCGCCGGAGGCTCGCTCCCGCTGTATTCAGTCACAGCGGGAGTCGGGCCAGTGGAGGAGCGGCGGTGATCACCGCCGCTCTGCCCCGATCGTCGGGGATCAAGTGAGGAGATCCGCCCGCTTGTGTAAACAGATATAAATATTAAAATAACAATGAAGATGATAAAAATCGCTAAATCGCTGTTAATAATGATAAAATATCCAGAATATGCAAATAAGCAAAAAGGTGCTAAAATTAGTTGAAGTAAGGGTACCCTTGATAAAGTCACGTGTCTGTTGTGACGCAACGCATCGTGTCTGTTGTGACGCAACGCGTCGGGAGAAGCCGGGTGACGTCACTTCCGGTCTACGGCCGAAACCGGAAGCTTCTGCTGGACACCGCATGGGCGGTTTGCTTTGTTGCTAGTTCCTGCTTGATTTCCCTTACTTCAACTCATTTTAGCACCTTTTTACTAAAAAAAATTCCATGCTAATGGATAAAAGAAGAAAATGGCTGCAGCCTACCTCAAAATATAGTGTGGAATCTATATTCAGATATATAAGGGATGGTGAGGTGGATGGCGCTGCCAGATATAGTGTTTCAATCAGTAATGATGGTAAATCAGATACGGTATATCATTGAAAGTGTCAAATAAATATAAATAAGTACAATGAACCAATAGCTAAAACAGTTGATAATAATATAATATAATATAATAATATAATATAGTAAAAAAAAGGCACATTGATATATTATAGTGAGTAAGTGCAATAAAGTGACAGTGACCGTATTAAAAATATAAATATATATATAAAATTAAAAAAAAAAAGAGCCCTTCGTTTAGCAATTGAAATTGTTAAATTAAAATTCCAATAAAAATGTAAAAAAAAAAAAAACCTCACTTGGTGCCTTTTGTGTCATTCACCCACAACGCCCATTTCAGGACAATGTAAACAAAGAGCCTGACTGACCGACTTCCTGTATACGCTCCGCTTACTTCCGGTAAAAACACAGAGCGTGACGCAGCTGACGTCCCGTACGTGCTCCGCCCACCTCTCTGTTCACCCGCCCACTTTCTCTATCTATCGCGGACTTTGCGTATACTCCCCGCCCACCTTTTCTGTCCCCGCCCACTGTCTGGAAACACAGACTGATGTGTTATGCTCCACCCACTCTCTGTTCTCACGTCCCGCCCCCCCCCGCTGCAGACGTCACGTCCGGTCCCTCCGGTGGATAGGAAGTAGCGGGTACCATTGTTGTGTTATCTCCTCATGGAAGAGAGACTTCCTCCGGTCTACATCTACAGCCGGGAATATGCGACTCTGTGCGATAGTCTGCAGAGCAAAGTGCCGAGACGGGTAAATGGGGGGACAGGAGAGGGGGGTGTCAGTACAGGAAATGAGGGGACAGGGGGGGGTGTCAGTACAGGAAATGGGGGGACAGAAGGGGGGTGTCAGTACAGGAAATGGGGGGACAGGAGAGGGGGGGGTGTCAGTACAGGAAATGGGGGGACAGGAGAGGGGGGGTGTCAGTACAGGAAATGAGGGGACAGGAGAGGGGGTGTCAGTACAGGAAATGGGGGGACAGGAGAGGGGGGGGTGTCAGTACAGGAAATGAGGGGACAGGAGGGGGGGTGTCAGTACAGGAAATGAGGGGACAGGAGAGGGGGTGTCAGTACAGGAAATGGGGGGACAGGAGAGGGGGGGGTGTCAGTACAGGAAATGAGGGGACAGGAGGGGGGGTGTCAGTACAGGAAATGAGGGACAGGAGAGGGGGTGTCAGTACAGGAAATGAGGGGACAGGAGGGGGGTGTCAGTACAGGAAATGGGGGGACAGGAGAGGGTGTCAGTACAGGAAATGAGGGGACAGGAGAGGGGGTGTCAGTACAGGAAATGAGGGGACAGGAGGGGGGTGTCAGTACAGGAAATGAGGGGACAGGAGGGGGGTGTCAGTACAGGAAATGAGGGGACAGGAGAGGGGTGTCAGTACAGGAAATGGGGGGACAGGAGGGAGGGTGTCAGTACAGGAAATGAGGGGACAAGAGGGGGGGGTGTCAGTACAGGAAATGGGGGGACAGGATAGGGGGTGTCAGTAGAGGAAATGAGGGGACAGGAGGGTGGTGTCAGTACAGGAAATGAGGGGACAGGAGGGGGGGTGTCAGTACAGGAAATGAGGGGACAAGAGGGGGGGGGGTGTCAGTACAGGAAATGGGGGGACAGGATAGGGGGTGTCAGTACAGGAAATGGGGGTACAGGAGGGGGGTGTCAGTACAGGAAATGAGGGGACAGGAGGGGGTGTCAGTACAGGAAATGAGGGGACAGGAGGGGGGTGTCAGTACAGGAAATGGGGGTACAGGAGGGGGGTGTCAGTACAGGAAATGAGGGGACAGTAGGGGGCTGTCAGTACAGGAAATGAGGGGACAGTAGGGGGCGGGGGTGTCAGTACAGTAAATGAGGGGACAGGAGGGGGGGTGTCAGTACAGGAAATGGGGGGACAGGAGGGGGGTGTCAGTACAGGAAATGAGGGGACAGGAGGGGGGTGTCAGTACAGGAAATGAGGGGACAGGAGAGGGGGTGTCAGTATAGGAAATGAGGGGACAGGAGAGGGGGTGTCAGTACAGGAAATGAGGGGACAAGAGGGGGGGGGTGTCAGTACAGGAAATGGGGGGACAGGATAGGGGGTGTCAGTACAGGAAATGGGGGTACAGGAGGGGGGTGTCAGTACAGGAAATGGGGGGAAAGGAGGGGGGGGGGTCAGTACAGGAAATGAGGGGACAGGAGGGGGGGTGTCAGTACAGGAAATGAGGGGACAGGAGGGGGGGTGTCAGTACAGGAAATGAGGGGACAGGAGGGGGGTGTCAGTACAGGAAATGGGGGGACAGGAGAGGGGGGTGTCAGTACAGGAAATGGGGGGACAGGAGAGGGGGTGTCAGTACAGGAAATGAGGGGACAGGAGGGGGGTGTCAGTACAGGAAATGGGGGGACAGGAGAGGGTGTCAGTACAGGAAATGAGGGACAGGAGAGGGGGTGTCAGTACAGGAAATGAGGGGACAGGAGGGGGGGTGTCAGTACAGGAAATGAGGGGACAGGAGAGGGGGTGTCAGTACAGGAAATGGGGGGACAGGAGAGGGGGGGGTGTCAGTACAGGAAATGAGGGGACAGGAGGGGGGGTGTCAGTACAGGAAATGAGGGACAGGAGAGGGGGTGTCAGTACAGGAAATGAGGGGACAGGAGGGGGGTGTCAGTACAGGAAATGGGGGGACAGGAGAGGGTGTCAGTACAGGAAATGAGGGGACAGGAGAGGGGGTGTCAGTACAGGAAATGAGGGGACAGGAGGGGGGTGTCAGTACAGGAAATGAGGGGACAGGAGGGGGGTGTCAGTACAGGAAATGAGGGGACAGGAGAGGGGTGTCAGTACAGGAAATGGGGGGACAGGAGGGAGGGTGTCAGTACAGGAAATGAGGGGACAAGAGGGGGGGGTGTCAGTACAGGAAATGGGGGGACAGGATAGGGGGTGTCAGTAGAGGAAATGAGGGGACAGGAGGGTGGTGTCAGTACAGGAAATGAGGGGACAGGAGGGGGGGTGTCAGTACAGGAAATGAGGGGACAAGAGGGGGGGGGGTGTCAGTACAGGAAATGGGGGGACAGGATAGGGGGTGTCAGTACAGGAAATGGGGGTACAGGAGGGGGGTGTCAGTACAGGAAATGAGGGGACAGGAGGGGGTGTCAGTACAGGAAATGAGGGGACAGGAGGGGGGTGTCAGTACAGGAAATGGGGGTACAGGAGGGGGGTGTCAGTACAGGAAATGAGGGGACAGTAGGGGGCTGTCAGTACAGGAAATGAGGGGACAGTAGGGGGCGGGGGTGTCAGTACAGTAAATGAGGGGACAGGAGGGGGGGTGTCAGTACAGGAAATGGGGGGACAGGAGGGGGGTGTCAGTACAGGAAATGAGGGGACAGGAGGGGGGTGTCAGTACAGGAAATGAGGGGACAGGAGAGGGGGTGTCAGTATAGGAAATGAGGGGACAGGAGAGGGGGTGTCAGTACAGGAAATGAGGGGACAAGAGGGGGGGGGTGTCAGTACAGGAAATGGGGGGACAGGATAGGGGGTGTCAGTACAGGAAATGGGGGTACAGGAGGGGGGTGTCAGTACAGGAAATGGGGGGAAAGGAGGGGGGGGGGGTCAGTACAGGAAATGAGGGGACAGGAGGGGGGGTGTCAGTACAGGAAATGAGGGGACAGGAGGGGGGGTGTCAGTACAGGAAATGAGGGGACAGGAGGGGGGTGTCAGTACAGGAAATGGGGGGACAGGAGAGGGGGGTGTCAGTACAGGAAATGGGGGGACAGGAGAGGGGGTGTCAGTACAGGAAATGAGGGGACAGGAGGGGGGTGTCAGTACAGGAAATGGGGGGACAGGAGAGGGTGTCAGTACAGGAAATGAGGGACAGGAGAGGGGGTGTCAGTACAGGAAATGAGGGGACAGGAGGGGGGTGTCAGTACAGGAAATGAGGGGACAGGAGGGGGGTGTCAGTACAGGAAATGAGGGGACAGGAGAGGGGTGTCAGTACAGGAAATGGGGGGACAGGAGGGAGGGTGTCAGTACAGGAAATGAGGGGACAAGAGGGGGGGGTGTCAGTACAGGAAATGGGGGGACAGGATAGGGGGTGTCAGTAGAGGAAATGAGGGGACAGGAGGGTGGTGTCAGTACAGGAAATGAGGGGACAGGAGGGGGGGTGTCAGTACAGGAAATGAGGGGACAAGAGGGGGGGGGTGTCAGTACAGGAAATGGGGGGACAGGATAGGGGGTGTCAGTACAGGAAATGGGGGTACAGGAGGGGGGTGTCAGTACAGGAAATGAGGGGACAGGAGGGGGTGTCAGTACAGGAAATGAGGGGACAGGAGGGGGGTGTCAGTACAGGAAATGGGGGTACAGGAGGGGGGTGTCAGTACAGGAAATGAGGGGACAGTAGGGGGCTGTCAGTACAGGAAATGAGGGGACAGTAGGGGGCGGGGGTGTCAGTACAGTAAATGAGGGGACAGGAGGGGGGGTGTCAGTACAGGAAATGGGGGGACAGGAGGGGGGTGTCAGTACAGGAAATGAGGGGACAGGAGGGGGGTGTCAGTACAGGAAATGAGGGGACAGGAGAGGGGGTGTCAGTATAGGAAATGAGGGGACAGGAGAGGGGGTGTCAGTACAGGAAATGAGGGGACAAGAGGGGGGGGGTGTCAGTACAGGAAATGGGGGGACAGGATAGGGGGTGTCAGTACAGGAAATGGGGGTACAGGAGGGGGGTGTCAGTACAGGAAATGGGGGGAAAGGAGGGGGGGGGGGTCAGTACAGGAAATGAGGGGACAGGAGGGGGGGTGTCAGTACAGGAAATGAGGGGACAGGAGGGGGGGTGTCAGTACAGGAAATGAGGGGACAGGAGGGGGGTGTCAGTACAGGAAATGAGGGGACAGGAGGGGGGGTGTCAGTACAGGAAATGAGGGGACAGAAGAGGGGGTGTCAGTACAGGAAGGGGGGCGACAGGAGAGGGGGTGTCAGTACAGGAAATGAGGGGACAGGAGGGGGGGTGTCAGTACAGGAAATGAGGGGACAAGAGGGGGGGGGGGTGTCAGTACAGGAAATGGGGGGACAGGATAGGGGGTGTCAGTACAGGAAATGGGGGTACAGGAGGGGGGTGTCAGTACAGGAAATGAGGGGACAGGAGGGGGTGTCAGTACAGGAAATGAGGGGACAGGAGGGGGGTGTCAGTACAGGAAATGGGGGGAAGGGAGAGGGGGTGTCAGTACAGGAAATGTGGGGAAGGGAGAGGGGGTGTCAGTACAGGAAATGGGGGGGGGGCAGGAGGGGGGTGTCAGTACAGGAAATGAGGGTACAGGAGGGGGGTGTCAGTACAGGAAATGAGGGGACAGGAGGGGGGGTGTCAGTACAGGAAATGGGGGGGACAGGAGGGGGGGTGTCAGTACAGGAAATGAGGGGACAGGAGAGGGGGTGTCAGTACAGGAAATGAGGGGACAGAAGAGGGGGTGTCAGTACAGGAAGGGGGGCGACAGGAGGGGGGGTGTCAGTACAGGAAATGGGGGGACAGGAGGGGGGGTGTCAGTACAGGAAATGGGGGGACAGGAGGGGGGGGTGTCAGTACAGAAAATGGGGGGACAGGAGGGGGGGTGTCAGGACAGGAGAGGGGGTGTCAGTACAGGAAATGGGGGGACAGGAGGGGGGTGTCAGTATAGGAAATGAGGGGACAGGAGAGGGGTTGTCAGTATAGGAAATGGGGGGGGGGGGGATGGGACAGGTGGGCCAGTATAGGAAATGGAGGGGGGGGGTGGGACAGGTGGGTCAGTATAGGAAATGGGGGGGGGGGGGCAGGAAAAGGACAGAAACTTTGTTGTAGTTTGTTGTCTATAATGACTTTGTACAATGATGCCTCCTGTGTGTTCCAGGCCAGTATGGTGCACTCCCTGATAGAAGCCTATGGACTCCTCAGTCACATGAGGTGAGTTGGGGGGGGGGGGGCATTTAAAGGGGAAATAAAGTTGAAAATAAATGTGAGCAGGCAGGTCTCTTCTGCAATAAAAATACAACTACCTGCCTGCCTGTGCTCAGTCCCCTGTAGAATGTACATTGAGCTGCGCATGCAGAGCTCCGTTTCCATTCCAGCACACTGCCTGTGTGCTGGGATGACTGTACTCCTGCGCATGCACGGAAGTGATGTCATCCCATGCCGGCCAATGAAGACAGCTGAAGAAACTGGGGGGGGTCAAGAAGCTTAGGTAAGTATTTTTGCCTTTATTTCCTTTGTTTCTGATATCCTTCAGTAATATGACTCCTGAGACGATATCACTTCTCATTGGTGTGGGGATCAATAACAAATATTCAGGCCAAGAGGAAGGTTACTTGACCTCCATGGAAAATTTACCCCCCCCCCCCCCCTTCACGACAAGGCCATTTTTTGCGATACGGCACTGCATTTTAACAGACAATTGTGCGGTCGTGCGACGCTGTTTGCAAATAAAATTTATGTCCTTCCCCCCCCCCCCCCACAAATAGAGATTTCTTTTGGTGGTATTTGATCACCTCTGCGGTTTCTTTTGCGCTATAAACAGAAAAAGAGCCACAATTTTGAAGAAAAAAAAAAAAACTTTTTTTACTTTCTGCTATAAAACGTTCCCAATAAAAAAAAAAATGATTTTATTTTTTTTTAGATTTCAATATTTTTATTGAGTTTTCAACAGGGTTCGTACGGTCATGAAAATCCTGGAAAAGTCATGGGATTTTGACATGACACTTTCCAGGACTGGAATAGTTATGGAAAATGAGGAAAAGTCATGGAATTTTGTGCACCTATTTTATTTAGAAAATGTATTGTATTGTATTCTGTGGGAGCGGGGGACAGTAAGTGGACTATTTTCTCTGTTTCGGGTTTAGGCGGATTGATCCGCCGCAGCGCACTGCACAGCTGAAGCTTGATCACTGGTCTCTTCAATATGAATAGACCGTGACAGGCTAGGAACTCTGCGGCGGATTGATCCGCTGAAACTGAGAAGTGCACTTACTGTCCCACTCCCAGGGGCGTACCAGCAGGCGGGGGAGGCGCGCGCACTGGGGGATGTCAGACGGGCCACTGGGATCGCCGCACTGGGTAGGGATGTCAGCCGGGCCACTCGGATCGCTGCACTGGGGGGTGTCTGAAGGGCCGCCCGCATCGCCGCACTGGGGGGTGTCTGAAGGGCCGCCCGCATCGCCGCACTGGGGGGTGTCTGAAGGGCCGCCCGCATCGCCGCACTGGGAGGATGTCAGGCAGGTGTCCGCCGGGCTGCCCGCATCGCCGCACTGATGGGTGTCAGGCCGGTGTCCGCATCTCAGAGTGAAGAACTTCCTAGAAAGCAGCTGCAGGAAGAAGGTCAGTGCCTGAGGAGTCTCGTTTTGTGTGCTGGATGGGAGGGGGATGGGATGGGGCAGCTGCATAGAGATGAATCGAACTTTCCATATTTATTCCTCATGCCTCATGTCGCTGAATGTTGTTACTCCTCCTCTCAGAAGCTGCACTAGGAATATGGAAAGTTCAATTCATCTATATGCAGCTGCCCCATCCCCCTCCTATACAACTTCCTTTGCTAGCCCCCCTCAGTGCTCTTTAGCCCCCCCCCATGCACTTTAGCCTCCCTTCAGTGCTAATAACCCCCCTGGTGCTATTAACGCCCCCTCAGTTCCCCCCCAGACAGTGCTCTCCAGTTCCCCCCCCCTCCCCCTGTGCTCTCCATCCCCCTGGTTTTTCCTGCTTCCACCCCCCTGCGCCTTCCAACCCCCCTAAAATGCTTTCCAAACCCCCCCTTAATTCTCTCCATTTCCCCCCCCCCTCCGTGCCATTCAGCTCCTCCAGTGCTCTCTGCTTCCCCTGTGCTCTCCGGCCTCCCTAGTGCTCTTCTATCATGTCCGCAGTTCTTGACCATCTCTTGCATCATGTCCGCAGTCTCTGACCATCTCTTGTATCATGTCCGCAGTCTCTGACCATCTCTTGTATCATGTCCGCAGTCTCTGACCATCTCTTGTATCATGTCCGCACTCTCTGACCATCTCTTGTATCATGTCCGCACTCTCTGACCATCTCTTGTATCATGTCCGCACTCTCTGACCATCTCTTGTATCATGTCCGCAGTCTCTGACCATCTCTTGTATCATGTCCGCAGTCTCTGACCATCTTCTGTATCATGTCCGCAGTTTCCAGACTATCTCTTGCATCATGTCCGCAGTCTCTGACCATCTCTTGTATCATGTCCGCACTCTCTGACCATCTCTTGTATCATGTCCGCACTCTCTGACCATCTCTTGTATCATGTCCGCACTCTCTGACCATCTCTTGTATCATGTCCGCACTCTCTGACCATCTCTTGTATCATGTCCGCACTCTCTGACCATCTCTTGTATCATGTCCGCACTCTCTGACCATCTTTTGTATCATGTCCGCACTCTCTGACCATCTCTTGTATCATGTCCTCAGCCTTTGACCACCTCCTGTATCATGTCCACAGCCCCACACTTTTTTTCCCAGGACTTGACCCCTGAGTATAGACAAGAGTAAGTGCCACATTTGTGCATCTGTGCCATCCATACCAGTCCACCTGCACCTCCATCATGACTGTGGCTGGGGCCTAAAGAGTAAGCGCTGCATTTTGTGCATCTGACTGTGCCATCCATACCAGTCCGGGAGCATCTCCATCATGACTGCCTAAACTGAAGCTTTTTCCCCATGTACACTACAAAGATTGTCATTTATTTTAGTAAAAATATGCTGGGTGTGACATGGATTTTCTTCTTATTTAACATGTATACATAGAGATTTCATGAATATTTACGTGAAGTCATGGAAAAGTCATGGAATTTTATTGGTAAAAATGTGTATGAACCCTGTTTCAAGAAAAGGTGACAACAGTGCAAAAAATACAGTCAGGTTACGGCCATGAAATAAAGTACCGTATATACTCGAGTATAAGTCTAGGGTGGGAAATGCAGCAGCTACCGGACCCAACTGGACCACCACGAGACACAAAACAGGGGCTGCGGGCATGGTACAGAAGATGGCACAGGTGATGGTAAGGTCATGGCACAGGTGATGGTAAGGTCATGGCACAGGTCATGATACAGGCATTGCACAGGTCATGATACAGACATGGCACAGGAGATTGTATAGGCATAGCACAGGTCATGGTACAGGCATGGCATTGCACAGGTCATGGTACAGGCATGGCACAGGAGATTGTATAGGCATAGCACAGGTCATGGTACAGGCATGGCATAGCACAGGTCATGGTACAGGCATGGCACAGGAGATTGTATAGGTATAGCACAGGTCATGGTACAGGCATGGCACAGGAGATGGTACAGGCATGGCACAGGTGATGGTATAGGCATGGCACAGGTCATTGTATGAATGTCCTGTACCATGCCCGCAGCACTGCATGAGGAAATGCAGGGGCTGCGGAGGAGTCTCACTTACCTGTCGGTGAGGCGCCTTCGATTTAAAAATTGCGCCGCCCGGTGCCAATACGTCACCGCGAATGCGCCGCCGATGCTCGGGAAAACCCGTACACGTTCGGCTTTTCCCTGCATGCGGCGCATTGCGCGGTGACACGTCGGCGTCGGGCGGCGCCATTTTTAAAAAGACAGTGACTCGAGTATAAGCAGAGGGGGGCTTTTTCAGCATGAAAAATCATGCTGGAAAAACTCGGCTTATACTTGAGTATATACGCTAATAAAAACGGTACACACAAAACAGTAGGTATGAAAGTGTAAACAGTGGAACACTGGCTCAAACATTAACGGAAGCATAGCCCCCCATCCCCTCCCTTTCAACTTTGGCCGGTCCGTGCCCACCTCTGCCCCAACCCCCCCCCGGCGCCCCGAGGGAACTTGGCCCCCCCAACCCCATTATTGCACAATGGACCGGGGAGGCGTCTACCAGCAGCCATACCACATGATACCTACCTGAGTGTATAGCAGAGGTAGAGGCCATGGTCAATGACAACCTTGGACCAATCGTGGTCCCTTGACACTAGAATCCTTGTGACAAGACAGGAAAAAAAAGAAAGAGAGGAGAATGGAGAGGTATAGGGGCATCGAGAGAGAATGGAAAAGGGGGAAAGAGCAGTAGGAAATGAATAGTAAAAGGGAGCAGTAGCGGTGGAAAGGGGTCGGTGTTCAGGCCCATATCCCCGGAATCAGGGTTAACACACAAGTCATGTGGTCCCAGTGGACACCTGCTCCCCCTCTGTTTAAGGGGGACCAGCTAGATATCGTACCCAGGGGGTCCCAAGTTTTTTCAAAGAGGTGCATTTTGTCATTAAGCATCGCCACCATCCTCTCATTTATCATGATCCAGGTCAGCTTGGCCTTCAACAGCCCAATTGGCACCACCGGAGTCCGCCATGAGTGGGCTATTGCAATTTTGGCGGGCGTAAATATAAAGGCTATAAGACGATGACGTAGTGACGAAACGCATAGGACGGGAATACAGCGTCACTCGTCACTTCCGGGTTGAGTGGTTCCGGAATGCGGAAGCGCCGAGGCGGCCAGACACCCAGAAGCGGATTGTGAACTTCCTAACAGTGAGTCTATGCTATTGTACAGACATGCTACGCCATGGGAGTTTCTTCTTTTGTATATTGACTCTATAGCCACAGTGGGACAACTATCAGGGAACGTCCGAGTTCTCCCACCAGCCGAGTCTCACCCATCAGCCTTACACCTTCAGCAAGGGAGACAGCGTGAAACAGTGGGATATCCATCCACCAACTGAGTCTCACCCAACAGCTTTATACCTGGAACAGGGGAGATAGTGCGGTAAGTGCTTTACCTAGTGGGGTCACAGGTACTAGCACTCGCACTTCCAGCACGAGACCAGAGGGTGATACACCCACGAAAAGACTGGTACTCATCACTTTATCAGCTGACACTTCAACATTCAACTATTCTTTCACCCCCTGAAATCCGAGATATTACAATAAATAGCTTTACAGCACGGTCACTTTTTTATTTTTGCACTATTTATTTCAGCACGCAGCACTTTATGTATCTATAGCTTTCTTATATATGCACAACAGCTGTCCACTACGTAATATTATTAAGCATCTGGAATTATCATCCAGCATGCTGGCACTATAATACCTTTGCACAGTGCACTTTTTGTTTCCCACGATATATGCAACATCTTTTAAACACAGCGATTCATGAACACAGCATAAGGGGAAGACCCAATTTTCAGCACAGTGCACCTTGTAACAATCAGGTTTACGTTTAAAACATTGGTTTTTCTGGAACATTGCCATACACCAATTGTATTTAATGCACAATTAGACCTGTGCATGGTGGTAGCGCCACTCGCCAACACTTTTTTTTTTTAACCCCAATATAAGGCGTTTAGTGAGTTTTGGTATCCCCTCAACTGGTTTACCCAGTAGTGCCTGTTGGGGAGATTTCACCAGGTTAATATGTGTTAGAGAATATATAAAATTGAATTTGTGGATCCAGAACCGTCTGACTTTCGTGCAAGTCCACAAGGTGTGGAAGACAGTGCCCACTTGTCCGCATCCCCTGAAGCAGTTGGGGCAGGGGTGGGGAACCTTTTTTCTGCCAAGGGCCATTCGGGGGCCGTACAAAATTATCAACTTAAAAATTACCCTGTTATATTTGGTCAAACATTTAATTAACTCACCCCTAATGTAATGGCTGCAACTTCTTCTCTATGGTGAGGTGTGTGATGTTAGCTGGTATTGATGATGTTGCTACTCGCAACTGGTTTTCCAGGTTTGCGTTGGTCAGTCTGTAATCGCAGTCGACTTTGTGTGGTGGTAAGTTTTGAAAAGAACTGCTGGTTGGTAATGCTGGTGGGTACAGCTGGCTGGTACTGCTGGTGGGTACAGCTGGCTGGTACTGCTGTGGGTACTGCTGGCTTGTACTGTGCTGTGGGTACTGCTGGCTCTGGCTGGTACTGCTGTGGGTATTGCTGGTTCTGTTGTGGGTATTGCTGGCTCAGGCTGGTTCTGCTGTGGGTACTGCTGGCTCAGGCTGGTTCTGCTGTGGGTACTGCTGGCTCTGGCTGGTTCTGCTGTGGGTACTGCTGGCTCTGGCTGGTACTGCTGTGGGTACTGCTGGCTCTGGCTGGTACTGCTGTGGGTACTGCTGGCTCTGGCTGGTACTGCTGTGGATACTACTGGCTCTGGCTGGTACTGTTGTGTGTACTGCTGGCTCTGGCTGGTACCGCTGTGTGTACTGCTGGCTCTGGCTGGTACTGCTGG
The DNA here is from genome assembly GCF_965119305.1 of Pelophylax lessonae. Lineage (NCBI taxonomy): Eukaryota > Metazoa > Chordata > Amphibia > Anura > Ranidae > Pelophylax > Pelophylax lessonae. The sequence goes on along the minus strand of NW_028119579.1, from coordinate 27,831 downwards.
CTCTGGCTGGTACTGCTGTGGGTACTGCTGGCTCTGGCTGGTTCTGCTGTGGGTACTGCTGGCTCTGGCTGGTTCTGCTGTGGGTATTGCTGGCTCTGGCTGGTTCTGCTGTGGGTACTGCTGGCTCTGGCTGGTTCTTCTGTGGGTACTGCTGGCTCTGGCTGGTACTGCTGTGGGTACTGCTGGCTCTGGCTAGTACTGCTGTGGGTACTGCTGGCTCTGGCTGGTACTGCTGTGGGTACTGCTGGCTCTGGCTGGTACTGCTGTGGGTACTGCTGGCTCTGGCTGGTTCTGCTGTGGGTACTGCTGGCTCTGGCTGGTTCTGCTGTGGGTACTGCTGGCTCTGGCTGGTTCTGCTGTGGGTACTGCTGGCTCTGGCTGGTTCTGCTGTGGGTACTGCTGGCTCTGGCTGGTACTGCTGTGGGTACTGCTGGCTCTGGCTGGTACTGCTGTGGGTACTGCTGGCTCTGGCTGGTTCTGCTGTGGGTACTGCTGGCTTTGGCTGGTACTGCTGTGGGTACTGCTGGCTTTGGCTGGTACTGCTGTGGGTACTGCTGGCTCTGGCTGGTACTGTTGTCGGTACTGCTGGCTCTCGCTGGTACCGCTGTGTGTACTGCTGGCTCTGGCTGGTACCGCTGTGTGTACTGCTGGCTCTGGCTGGTACCGCTGTGTGTACTGCTGGCTCTGGCTGGTACCGCTGTGTGTACTGCTGGCTCTGGCTGGTACCGCTGTGTGTACTGCTGGCTCTGGCTGGTACCGCTGTGTGTACTGCTGGCTCTGGCTGGTACTGCTGGTTCTGCTGTGGGTACTGCTGGCTCTGGCTGGTACTGCTGTGGTTACTGCTGGTTCTGGCTGGTACTGCTGGTTCTGGCTGGTCCTGCTGGTTCTGGCTGGTACTGCTGGCTCTGACTGGTACTGCTGGTTCTGCTGTGATTACTGCTGGTTCTGGCTGGTACTGCTGTGAGTAGTGCTGGTACTGCTGTGAGTACTGCTAGTTCTGGCTGCTATCGCTGTGAGTACTGCTGGCTCTGGCTGGTACTGCTGGTTCTGGCTGGTACTGCTGTGTGTGCTGCTGGAGGGAAATGCTGGCTAGGAGAAGTGTAGCAGTGCCACGCTGGAGGAAGAGGTGATGTTTATTGTATTGGTCACAGGCGGAGTGCATTTGATACATACGCATACGGCCCCCGAACCATAGGTTCCCCACCCCTGAGTTGGGGGATGCATCCCGAACCGCCGCCTCCAACCTGACTGGGACCATGTACCACCGCAAAAACACTTTGTAGTTAGCTTCTATTAAAGATGCATTGAAAAAATTGGGTATGGGGATGCCAACACCCTCCATCATGCTCAAAGGCTAGAAGGGAGGTGTGCATGCATAACCCCACCAAGAAATTGGGACTTTGAAGGCAGAGACTTATGGTGGAAACATATATTGAATATGGACCAATATAGGATAAAACCTCAACTTTTATTTGACAGTCACATGACAAAGTGTTAAAAACACTGATGCAGCAAATACATCAAGAGACAAAATCAAAAAATACATAAGAACCAGAAAACCACAGAGAGGAAGGTCAACAGGGTCCTACATGTTTCGCTGATATGATTGGCTTCTTCAGGGACCAGTGGTATTTACGACCTCTTTTGAGGTTCAATTATTTAAAATTATAGATGTGTCCGTTGACAGCGACAAGGGCCCTGAAGTAAGGGACGGCCACACAAGATGAACTGGCCTAGGTCAAATAGTGACATAGAGCCATATGCCTCCAAATTGGTAGGCACTGGACCGGACTGAGGCCAGCAGCAGGTGTACAGTATCCCACAAAGTGGACAGGGAATATGTATCAGAGCCTCAGTAGTCCAGTCACAGGCCAATACAAAGAAAATCATCCAATATGCCAGGGCGTCAGGTAGTCGCGTATGTCTCTGCCTTCAAAGTCCCAATTTCTTTGTGGGGTTATGCATGCACACCTCCCTTCTAGCCTTTGAGCATGATGGAGGGTGCTGGCATCCCCATACCCAATTTTTCCATATATATATATATTTAGGGATGTGGCAGTGACAGGTGGCTCTATGTGAACCAGTGTTTGCTGTGATCTTTGTAAAGATGCATTGAGTATGGATTTAGAGTTAAGCTGGGCTAGAGAGTTCCATTCTGTGCGGTCTAGTTCCTCATCCAGATCCTCCTCCCAGCGCATCATATAAGGAAGTTTAGTGTTATCTTCATGCAGTATATTATAGATCGTGGATATAAAGCTTTTTTTTGTTTATCCAACGTGCGGCGTAAGTACTCCATTGGTGTGGAGATGGTAATATCACATTTGCGCTTGAGGGAGGTTATATAATGAGAAATGTGGCTGTAACGATAGTATTCTCTCACTGGGAGAGAATATTTCTCCCGCAACTGGGCTCTAGTGAGCAATCCCCTGTGATCACACAGATCCGCCAACCTGAGAAAACCTTTATTCCTCAACCACTCGAATGCGGAGGAACAGAGGCCCGGGAGGGAACAATGGGTTGCCCAAGAGGGGCGCCAATGGAGCGTGGGGGGACTTAAAGGCATGCCTTTTCGACAATCTATCCCATATTCCCAAAGATAGGGACAGGGTGGGACAGAGAACCCCTGGTCTATCCTTGGCCCGCAACCACAATACACAATGGATTGGGACATTTTGGTAAATGTGCAGATTCCAGTTGCATCCAAATTGGGTGAGGGTACCGGGAGTGAAAGCGGATTAGGTTGGTGAGCGGCATAATAATACTTCACCAAATCCGGGACCCCCAATCCCCCCCTCAGTCTGGGGGCAAAGAGAGTGCGTCTGTTCACTCTAGGCCTCTTATCGCCCCATATGATTTGTATAACCGTCCTTTGAAACTTCCTTAGATCAGACATTTTAATCATTATAAGTAAGGTGCGAAATAGATATAACAGTCTAGGCAATATATTCATTTTAACTGAATTCAACCTACCGAAACACGACGGGGGATTAGCAGCCCATCTCGAGAGGTTCTCCCGCAACTTTTTCCCCTGAGTAAATTGGGGATGGATATCAGTGGGGTCGAGATATACATTAAGATATCATCTGCAAAGAGAGCACACTTATGCTCTATACCAGACATGGGAGTAAGTCACACATGTGCAAGTCTTAAGTCTTAACCTTCAAGTCTCAAGCAAGTCCCAAGTTACTGTGGCGAAAAGCAAGCAAGTCAAGTCGAGTCCCTGCTAGAAGTCAAGCAAGTCAAGTAATTTATTTTGGTCAAGTCACAAATCAAGTCAAAATACTGATCTACCCCAATTTTCACCTTTTAAATCAGTTAAAAATCAGTGGTCAGGAAAGGTTTTGTTTTATTTTCAACATTAACAAAACTGCTTAGTGCTTTTTTTTTTTTTTTTTTGATGTATTAAAGAACCACTTTGAATGCCCAAACAGCTCAAAATTCTTCGTCCGGTCATGTTTCAACACCACAGTCACTAAAAATATGTTAAAGCATTTCCATTGTTAACCACTTTAGGACTGCTCACGTTGTTGCTACTGCAGCAAGGTGGCAGCCCTGAGTCTAGCGATGTAGATCTACCTCGCTGGATTCCCTGCTGTCTCAGCAGCACACACGCGCCACCGGAGGCTCGCTCCCGCTGTGTCGGGCCAGGGGAGGAGAGACTGTGATCACAGTCTCTCTTCCCCGATTGTCGGGGAAAGGGTGAGAAAATCCGCCCACTTGTGTAAACAAAGCGGGCGGATCTTCTCTGTGACAGGCAGGGACAGATCACAGGATTCAGCATGGCTGAACCTGCGATCTGTGTCTGTGTCACACAACCCCCTGTACGTCCCTCCACAACGTCTGTAAGCATGAGGCACACATTTAACAACTTGATCACCAACAGTGTTAACCCCTTTCCTGCCAGTGTCATTATTACAGTAACCATGCATATTTATAGCACTGATTACTGTAGTAATGTCACTGGTCCCCCCAAAAGTGTCAAAAATGTCAGTTAGGGGTCTAATCTGTCCGCCGCAATGTCGCAGTCCTGCAAAAAAAAAAATCGCAGATCGCCGCCTTTACTAGTAAAAAAAAAAAAATGAAAATGACAAATCTTTTCCGTAGTTAGTAACTTTTGCGCAAATCAATCAAAATACGCTTATTGCAATTTTTTTTTTTTTTACCAAAAATATGTAGCAGAAAACAAATTGGCCTAAAATGTTAAATTTTGATTTGTAATTTTTTCCTTTTTTTGGGGGAATGTTATATAGCAGAATGTGAAAAATATATATTTTTTTTTTATTCAAAATTGTCGCTCTTTTTTTCAAAAATTAAAAATCGCACAGGTGATCAAATATCACCAAAAGAAAGCTCTATTTGTGGGGAAAAAAAGGACGTAAATTTCATTTGGGTACAGCGTTACACGACTGCGAAATTGTCCGTTAAATAACGCAGTGCAGAATTGCAAAATATGGCCTGGTCAGGAATGGGGTAAAATCTTCTGGTCTTAAAGTGGTTAAAAATACGCTCATTGAGAATTTTTTCGCTCTTTTTTTTATTAATATCGCAAAAAAAAAGACGTAAATTTCGTTTGGGTACAGCATTGCATGACCCCGCATTTGTCAGTGAAATTTGCGCAGTGCCAAGTTGAAAAAAAGTGGCATGGTCATTAAGCAGGAAAATCCTCCGGTCTTAAAGTGGTTAAACAGCCAGTGTCCTAAAAATCAGAACACACTGAGGTGTTTTAAGTGACTGTGGTGTCAGAAACATAACAGGCACATTAATTTTGCTTTAACACATCTTGAGAAAATGCAAATATTTAATAACTTAAAAAAGTAAAGTCATTTCGAGTCATATGTCTCAAGTCAAAGTCAAGTCCCAAGTTATGAATACCAAGTCAAAGTCAAGCCGAGTCTTTTATTCATTTTTAGTTAAGCAAGTCTCAAGTCCTCAAACTGGTGACTTAAGTCAAGTCATGTGACTCAAGTCCCTCACCTCTGCTCTATACCCCCACATGGGATGCCCTGAATATTCGGGTTATGGCGTATCTTAATGGGCAACGGCTATAAATCCAGGATGAATAGGAGCGGGGACAGGGGGCACCCCTGACGCGTTCCCCTTCGTATATTGAGGTAGTCCGATCCATAGCCTTTAATAGACAGTCTCGCAATAGGGTCGCTATATAAGGTTTTGATGATGGTGTGAAAATTTTTGTCCAAAGCCAAATTTCCCCAAAGTCTGTAGCAGATATTCCCAGGATAGGGAATCGAACGCCTTGTGTTGGTCTAGAGACAGTAACATGCCCTTCCTCTGTCCCATCCCAATCAGATTTAAGGGCAGAAATAATATTAATCGGGCGTCTAGTTTGGTCAGGTGCTTGTCTACACTGGACAAAGCCCGTTTGGTCAGGATGGATATAGTGTGCTAAAAATGAGTTCAGTCTGGTCGCCAATATTTTTGTCATTTTTAGATCGACATTTATAAGGGAGGTCGGACGATAATTTAGGCATTCGCCATGATCCTTGCCCGGTTTAGGTATGACGTCTATGAAAGCATTGAATTAAAATAGGAGCAGAGGTGAGTGGTGAGGGTCTCGCTGAATTTTTTTTATAGTAGTGGCCAGAGAATCCGTCGGGACCCGGCGCTTTAGCTGAATTGAGGTTTTTGATAGCAGACAGTGTCTCGGGTTCCGAGAACTCTCTATACATGACGTCCGCGTGTGAGGATGAGAGTTGAGGGAGGGGGATGTCGCAGAGAAAATCCGCAAATAAAGACTGTTGGATCGGTTGTGGCTGGGAATAATTTTTTTTTTTTTTTTTTTAATTCTGTTTATTGAAAATTTTGAACGAAAAGACACAAACAGAACGCCATACGGGGCATACCACGGCGCAAAACAAATGAAACCTCTACACACTACTAAACACATATAGACATCAAAGCAATCTTGGCCCAAAAAAGGAGGGTCGAGAGCCCTGAAAGTTGCACCCTCACTTAAAGTCAGGAGAAAGAAAGATGCATTACATAAGTGATCAGAACATTAAACCCCGTCTCCCACCACCCAGGACCCACAGGTCACCACAATATTCCCTCCCATCAGACACAAAGGGGTCATCACCTCATGCAGAGCCCTCCACCCACCTCAAGAGCCAGGGGCTAATCCTGGGTATCGGTTGTTAGAGAGGAGTTCACCCATGATTGCCACACTTTTTCAAAATTTCCAGGACACCCTCTGGACATGCATGCTGTTTTATATAAAGGCATCACAGCGTTCACCAGTCCCTTTCAGAAACCCAACGTGGGAGGGAGTGCTGATTTCCACTTCAGTACTATTGCCTTCTGGGCGTAAAACAATAGAATGCCCACCAGAGTACGTACCGCCCTGGGAGCCTGTATGACTCCCACCAAACCCAGGAGGCAGACGGTGACCGTCAGCGGAACCGCTCTCCTAACGAGTAGACACAAAGCCTGTTGTCAGGGTCTGGACTAGCGGCAGGTGACTGCACTGGAGGTGGATCCTCTGTGTCAGTGAGGGATTGGCGTGGACCGTACCAGGGGACCGGTTCTAAGTTACTACCGGTTTTCACCAGAGCCCGCCGCAAGGCGGGATGGACTTGCTGCGGCGGTAGCAACCAGGTCGTATCCTCCGGTAACGGCTCAACCTCAAAGACAGCTGATTCAGGCGCGGTACAGAAGGACAAGGCAAAGGCAAGGTCAGACGGAGCAAAAGGTCAAGGCAGGCGGCAAGGTTCGTAGTCAGGGGCAACAGCAGAAGGTCTGATACACAGGCAGGGAAGATACACCAAAAGCTTTCTCAAGGCACAAAAGGCAACAAGATCCGGCAAGGACAGGAAGGGGAAGTGGGTTTTTATATGTTCTGGCTGATTGGGCCAGGCACCAATTAGTGGTGCACTGGCCCTTTAAATTTCAGAGCACCGGCGCGCGCGCGCCCTAGGGAGCGGGACCCTGCGCGCCGGGAGGAAGTTAGAGCGAGGGCAGAGCGGGAGGTGAGTGTGCAGCGCGGACGGGAACGTCCCGCCGCGCGGGAAGACAGTAAGGGAGATGCGGGGGAGCGGTGCTCACGGTCGGGGAAGGTGACCGGAGCGCCGCTACCCGCAGCACGCCTCGAGTGCTCCGGGGACGCTGCAGGACCTGGAGCGATCGGCGTGACACCTGTCGCCTCCCACCAGAAGCCACCAACCACCGGGTACTCCCAGAAAATATGGGAGAACCCCGCAGAGTCACTGGGGCACCTCCAGCAGGAGGCCGGGACTGCCGGGAACATACGGTGTAGCCGTACAGGGGTCAGGTAGATTCTGTGCAATATCTTAAATTGAATCAGCCTATCTCTGGTTGCAATCAGAGCTCCGAAGGGACTGTCCCAGATCTCTTCCCAATCTTCCTTGTCTAACCCCCCTCTCTCCACATCCCTAACCCCCTCTCTCCACATCCCATGTCGCACGCAGTCCATCCAGACCAGTCTGGATAGAAGGATGGAGCATCTTGTACGCGGAGGAGAGGGGTTTTTCCAGGGTGTCATCCCGTAGCAGAATCTCTAAGTTGTCTCGCTCAAGACTTACAATGGGTCATCTAAACTGGGTAGTAAAGGCATGTTGGAGTTGTAAATAACGAAAGAAGGAGTAGTTAGGTAGTTGGAATTTATTTTTAAGCCTATCAAATGTAGACAGGGTCGCCCCCTCACAAATGTCTGCCAGGGATTTCACTCCCCTGCCCGCCCACAAAGCGGGATCCGGGATAGAGCGAAACTCCGAAAAGCTGAGGGTTAAACCACAATGGGGTATCAGGTGACCAAATTGCCCCCTTGTGATTGGGCATTGCGATAATTACATGCCAGGCCCTGACCACCGTCCACATGTGTGGCCCTCAGTCCCCTGTATAAAGCATTCTGTAAAGTTTCGTACGAGCCTGCAAACGCTGCCTCGAGGACCACGGATGCATTGGTCTTATAAGCCACCAACCATCCATGTGCCTGGACCAGCATGGCTGCCATGTAGTACAAATAGAAATTTGGACACGTTAGTCCCCCCTGCTTCCAGGGTCTGCATAACACCTTCCTGCTAAATCTGGCTGGACCTGGGGACCATGGGAATGTGGTAATAAGCGTATCGAGTTGCCTAAACAGGGACTTCGGTAACCAAACTGGGGAATGGCGAATAATATAGAGTATAACCGGAAGAATTTTCATTTTGATCAAATTAATCTTCCCTATGAGGGAGAGGAGGAGACGGGACCAAGCCCCATGGGAATAAAGTTTGGTATAAAAATTATAAAATTAATTGACTATCAATTGGGGATTTTGTGACCTGTGTCCAGTTCGGAGCTTCAATTTTCGGGAGTTTCCCGGGGAATGGTGTCTCGGGGCTAGTTTACGAGCTAGTAGAGTGTGTGGTTTGTCGCCCAGTGTATAGTAACGGTTTCCCGATCAGTGAATGTATTTTTTGGCTTTGGTGGTTAAGCTAAGATTAAGCAGCGTTAAGCAGCGTTTGCAGGCTCGTCACTTAACAGGAGCATTGAGGCCTTGTACATTATGTGTAAGGATTTTAAAGTTACTTGCGGAAGGACGTGTCATCGTGGCTCGGTAGGTTGTACTCGCCTGTATCTGCCAAGGACCATCCCCTGTCGCCCCCCCTGGTCTCATAGACATGTGGACCACGTTGATGGAATAGGATGAGCCCAGACACCTCAGAGAAGAAACAACAAGTAAAAGAAAAACAACAAAGTCCCCAGCCCACCCCCCCCCCCGTCACTCGTGAGGTGGGGGAGGGCAAGGGATCCGCCCTTGACATATGCAAATTACATAAACTTGACTGGTTTTGGGGTCCAGCACCCCATAAGTTTTTGAGAGGTTGCTCACCACTCGTGGCCGTGAGCAAGGTCGCAGTAAGTGGCATGCATAAACAACCCGAACCGCTTCAGTCCAACCTGTAGGTTCTATTCACTGTTAGGAGCGAGGTGGAACCACCCCGGGAGCCCGAAATTACCGGGCCATCATTCCTATAACCCCCATCACAGTCCCTTCACCCCAGCCGACCCCAGGGAGCAAGTCCGAGCCTAGGGGAAAAAATAGCAAAAAGGGTTCCAAAAATAGGGGGAACAGTCCCTTAGTCTTCTAGAACATAACCTCAAAGAAAACCGTTTAGCAAAATCAGAAAACTGGAGTCCCCGGTGGGGGTCAGATGGGGAAATCCTGTTCGTCTATCCTCTTCATGCAGACGCAGTCCATGTCCGTTGGATTTAAACAAACATCTTCTCGAACTGTGGATCTCTAAAAGAGAGCCGTGTGACTTTCTGCCAACCAGATTGATGTACTCATGGTCACGGAACTCCCGTGAACTCAGGGCCCCCCAAAAAGTGAAAACAGAAACAGAAGTATAGTCGGTCGACGATTCAGGTGGGGTGCGCGACTTGATATTGCCTCTCTGTGTAGGCTGGGTCCATAAGGGCGACAGCATTCTGGCAGCTTCTGCCGGGGACTCCGGCGGGGATCTAGGTGAGGGGCCATCTCTTGAGAGTATGCCCAGGCCCAGTAGGACATCCTCTCCTTCATGGAAGCTGGTGAAGGAGTGGTACCTGCCCTTGAACGTGAAAGATAGCCGGAACGGATAGGACCATCTGTACTAGATTTGACGGTTGATCAGGAGAGTAAGTAACTGTTTTAGGGATCTCCGTTTTTGTATAGTCGTTTGGGATATGTCCGCAAATATTTGGATGGATTGGCCAAGGAGGGTGACATCATGACGAAAGCGGGCTGCCGCCATAACTTAATTCTATAAAAATGGGGCTTCACAATGATGTCCCTGGGCAGGCCATCTGAGCGTGGAGCCGCCAGGCCCCGATGGAATCGGTCCAATGCCAGGTGATGCGGTGAGATATCTGGGATAAGATCCGTCATAAGTGTGTGTATCGCAGGTTCCAAATCACTTATTGACTTGGGGAGCCCCCTTATCCTGAAATTGTACCTGCGAGACCTATTCTCTAGATCTTCAATTTTAGCTTGAGCTTGATCTAGTTGATCTTGCAGGGATGCTATCAACTTATGGTTTTAGTTAACTCTTTTCACAGTGCCGTCTACTTTAGATTCAATAGAGTCCAGCCTCCCTCCTATTTCATGGAAGTCACCCTTTAAATCAGCAGTAATGGTCGCACAGGCCTTGGAAAGCACCTGTTGCAGTAAAGCCGAAAATCTTGCTATCTGTATGGAATCCAGTGCGGAATATGGTGCGGCGGGGGGGGGGGGGGAGCTACTCTGGCTCAGGGCTAGTTCAGCAATGGCAGCCATCTGTCTATCCCAAGAGGATTCTGGAGAAGTAGCTCCCTCCACCTCCCTATCTGATGAGACCTGGTATGGGGAAAAGTGCTGTGGCTCTCCGTGGGGGGACTGCGAGCTGGCACCCTGGGATTGGGAGGAGAAGGGATCCCTTACCTCCTCCGGATGAGAAGCGGTAGGCAGGTGGAGTCCCACACTGTGGGGAGATGGTGTGGCTGTGACTGGCGATGCTGGAAGAGGGCTGCCGAGCCGTGGGTCGCCGCCATCTTAGGTTTCTGTGTGGCGGGAGGAGACGAGCGCGCTGCTGATGGAGGCTGTACTGCATTGCTTTTTTTATGCCGTGCCTGTGACCCTCCGGTTCATCCTCACTTCCTCTCAGTATTGCAAGTGGTTTGGGGCAACCACCCCCACTCCGTTAGGCTTGTTGTAGGCTGTGAAGTGGTCGGGGTGTGCGGAGCGCGGTCAGTGCATGTACCGTCCCGGCGCCGCGCGCATGCGCACTTTTTTTTAAATAGTGATATTAAAGTAATTAACATTAAGTAATATCTTATAGTGGGACTGCGACATTGTGGCGGACAAATCAGACACTTTTTTTGGGTGACCAGTGACACTGATACAGTAATCGGTGCTAAAAATATGCACTGTCATTGTACGAATGACACTGGCAGGGAAGGGGTTAACATCGGGCGATTAAAGGGTTAAATGTGAGCCTAGGGGGGTGTTTTCTAACTGTGGGGGGAGGGGCTTGTGAAATGATCATAGAGACATGTGTTCCTATATAGAAGGATCACAGGCGCTCTTTGATCATTTCAGAGAGAAGAACGGTCAGCATCAACGGTCGGTGTGTTTACAACAGCAGACCGTCCTCTCTCAGCTGGGAGCGATCGCTGGTGCTCGGTGGCAATCGCGGCTGCCGGCCCCGTGCATCGGCATCCCCACTGCCTAGTGGGGGCGGGAGCGCGCCCCCCCTGCGCCACGCGTGCGGCCAACGTAAGGCTACGTCGGTTGAGGCTGCCTGCCGCAGCAAATCTGCGGCGGACGGTCTTAATGTGGTTAAATCTTATTTTATTATTTTTATCAATTTTAATGCTTTTGGAGTAAAAAATCTATGTAAAGATAGTTTTCTATTCAGGGTACATTAATAATTGAGCTTATTCAGCATGAAATAGAGCTTAGTTCAATGTGTGCCTAGCCAGTGTTTGTGTACTGTGGGGGAGGTGCTTTTACTAAGGGAAGGGATAGATCTGTGTCCATGCTTTGCAGCAAAACAGGATCCATGCCTTCCCTGCTGACAGAACGCCGATCTGCGCTGTTTACATAGGCAGATCACCGTTTTGCCTGTGTACTGAACGATCGGGGGGTGCCGGTTACGATCAGGGGGGTGCCAGGTACATCGAGTCTGCGGTACCCGCTGCTGGGCTGCGGGTGATGGGAGCGGGCTGAAAGTGTCGCACATGCGCTCCCCAGACCTAGAAGTGTCAGATCACGTACTAGGAACCTGATCAGGCGCAGAGCAGCCACCCTGCCGCAGTATGGGAGGTGCTTTTACTAAGGGAAGGCATAGATCTGTGTCGATGCTTTGCAGGAACATAGGATCCATGCCTTCCCTGCTGACAGAACGCCAATTGGGTAGATCGCCGTTCTGCCTGTGTACTGAACAATGGACGATGCTGGCGGACATCGAGTCCGCGGTTCCTGCTGCTGGGCTTCCACTGTGTGTGTGATCACAGCGGGCGCGGGCCGAAGGGGGCGCACATTCACGCCCCAGACCCAAAAGTGTTGGATCACGTACTAGGGAGGTGAAATTTTAATTATTTTCTTTTCTTTGCAGACTTTTTGTTTAGTGGAATCCTCTTATTGCTCTTACAGGGTTGTAAAGCCTCGAGTCGCCACCATGGAGGAAATGGCAACGTTCCACACCGACTCCTATTTGGAGCACCTTCGCAAGGTCAGCGAAGAAGGTGATAACGATGACCCGGAGACTCTTGAATATGGCCTTGGTAAGTATTGTAGGGCATGCAATCCAAAGCCTGGCATTTGGCCAGGCTTTGGACATGTAAATGTCTACATATGCATAAGAAGACCTCACTGACCTCTGTAGCTGCAGACAATGCGGAGCTATTCATCATAAAATTTACAGCACAAGCACTGAGGTTGTTTACTTCATTCGTTTAGCAGCTCGGCTCATCCCGCTTTTCCCTTCTAGAAGTGGCTCAGCAGATTGGTTCCTCTATTTCTGCAGTAGCTGAGCTTTCTCTGCTCCTTCTCACAGCAGTGAATCGGCAGCTTAGCTACTCTTGCTCCCTTCCACAACTGTGATTCAAAAGCTCAGCTTCTTCTCTGTTAACCATGCCCCCTCTCCCAGCAGTGACTCTTCAGCTTAGCAGTTCCCTCCCTCCCATTAATGATTTCACAGCTCAGCTAACCCTGTTCCCTTTTCCCATCACAAACTCAGCAGATCAGGTCACTCTGCCTTCCTCAGCAGTAATCCAGCGGCTCCCCCCTCCCATGATTGACTTTTCAGCTCAGCTCACCCTGACCCAACCCTCAGCTCAACTCACTTTACCCCCTCCCCAGCAGTTATTTAGCAACCCTTTTAATCATGCTCCCCCTCCCAGCAGTTACTTTGCAGCTTAACAGTTTACTACTCCCATGAATGACTTCCCAGCTCACCCTGTTCCCTTCTCCCAACACAAACTCAGCCGCTCAGGTCACCCTGCCTTCCTCTGCAGTAACCCAGCGGCTCCCCCCTCCCATGACTTTTCAGCTCAGCTCACTTTGCTCCCCCCCTCCCCCAGCAGTGACTCAGCAACCCTTTTAATCATGCGCCCCCTCCCATCAGTTGCTCTGCAGCTTAACAGTTTCCTACTCCCATTAATGACTTCTCAGCTCACCCTGTTCCCTTCTCCCAACGCAAACTCAGCAGTGACCCAGTGGCTCCCCTCACCCATGATCTACTTTTCAGCTCAGCTCACCCTGACCCTCCCCTCCCCAGCAGCAACCTCTTTAACCATGTTCCCCCTCCCAGATGTGACTCTGTGGTTTATCGGTTCCCTACTCCCATTAATGACTTTGCAGCTTAGCTCACCCTGTTCCCTTCTCCCATCAGAAACTCAGCAGCTCAGGTCACCCTGCCTTCCTCAGCAGCGACCCAGCGGTTCCCCCTCCCATGATTGACTTTTCAGCTCAGCTCACCCTTTCCCCCAGCAGTGACTCACCAGTTTACCCACCTCCCCCTCCCAACAGTGACTCTGCAGTTCAGCTGTTCCCCCCACTCTCATCAATGACTTTGCAGCTCAGCTCACCCTGTCCCCTCCCTCAGCAGTAACTCAGCAGTAACTCAGCCCCCCCCCCCAGCAGTGATTTATAAGCCCTCCAGTGTTCTAATATCTGTTGTAAATACAGAGCAGAACAACTGGATGGGGGGAGCAGAGTGTGCTGAAATCACTCTAGGAACAGCTGATGCTGGTGCTCAGCTGATAATGAGTCATTAAAATCTCTGACCCCTACTGAATTGTGGTGGTTCTTTTTTCTGCCTTTGACACCATAGTTAAACCAGGTGCACTCTTTCACTAAAACCTGGACACACCCCCACTCTTACTTTGCAATACTAGTCTGTGTGATGACCCTTGTGCCATGGGGGTGTGGCTGTTACTCAGCTCTGCCAGAACAGAGTGTTGCAGTGGGGGATTTGTGCCCTGGGGGTGTGGCTTACGCAACTCTGCCAGAACAAAGTGCTACAAGAGTGGATACTTGTGCTGAGGGGTGTGGCTGTTACTCAGCTCTGTCAGAACAGAGTGCTGCAGCAGGAGGGCACTTGTGCTGAAGAGTGTGGCTGCTACACAGGTCTGCCAGAACGGAGTTCTGCAGTTGGGGGCATTTTCGCTGCTGTAGAGTGTGGCTGTTAGTCAGCATTGCCAGAACATAGTGCTATAGTGGGTGGACACTTGTGCCCTGGGGGTGTGGCTGTTAGTCAGCTCTGTCAGAACAGAGTGCTGCACTGGAAGGGCATTTGTGCTGAGGGGTTTACCTGTTACTTAGCTCTGCCAGAACAGAGTGCTGCAGTGGGAGGGCACTTGTGCTGAGGGGTGTGGCTGTTACTAATTTCTGCCACATTAGGTTGCTGCAGTGTTGAGGGCACTTGTGCTAAGAGGTGTGGCTGTTAGTAATCTCTGCCACATTAGGATGCTGCAGTGGGAGGGCACTGTGCCCTGGGGGTGTGGCTGTTACTCAGCTCTGCCACAACAGAGGGCCGCAGTGAGATGGCAGAAAGTAACACTAGGGGGTGCTAAAAAGACATAAGATGGCGTGGGACTTCACCTAGGCTTTAATGAAAGGTGTTTGTATATAAATGGATCCCTTTACTATATTATTACATTTTGACTATGGTAACATTTTATTATTTGCAGGTTATGACTGCCCCATCACTGAAGGTATCTATGATTATGCAGCTGCTGTGGGAGGAGCCACGTTAACTTCAGTTGAACAGCTAATGGAAGGCAAAGCCCGCATTGCCCTAAACTGGCCAGGAGGGTGGCACCATGCTAAGAAGTAGGCATTGTGGGATCTCTGGGTAAATTCAACCGGACTATATCTGTTATTGGTAGGAGATCACTGGTCTTACTATTCCAACCAGCTCCATTTCATTTTCATAACATTTAAAAACCTGACAACACCTCTGTGGCTAAAATGAAAACCTGATATGCAGCGCCCCCTTGTAAAGAGAAACTTGGATACCTCTCCTGCTGCCTGTGCTGCCCATCTCTACAGTAGTGGCGGGAAATCACCCAGAGAAGACCTTTCAGATACAGGATAGAGGAGTGTTGATCACCTGCTATGCTTAACTGTTATTCTTCTAAATACTCAGTGGAGTATATAATGTACAGCACCTTGTATACCCATGGACAGTGGGGAGTATAGAATCTACAGCACATTGTATACCCATGGGCAGTGTGGAGTATAGAATGTACGGCACCTTGTATACCCATGGGCAGTGGGGAGTATAGAATGTACAGCACCTTGTATACCCATGGGCAGTGTGGAGTATAGAATCTACAGCACATTGTATACCCATGGGCAGTGGAGAGTATAGAATGTACAGCACCTTGTATACCCATGGGCAGTGTGGAGTATAGAATGTACAGCACCTTGTATACCCATGGGCAGTGTGACGTATAAAATGTACAGCACCTTGTATACCCATGGGCAGTGGGGAGTATAGAATGTACAGCACCTTGTATACCCATGGGCAGTGTGACGTATAAAATGTACAGCACCTTGTATACCCATGGGCAGTGGGGAGTATAGAATGTACAGCACCTTGTATACCCATGGGCAGTGGGGAGTATATAATGTACAGCACCTTGTATACCCTTGGGCAGTGTGGAGAATAGAATGTACAGCACCTTGTATACCCATGGGCAGTGTGGAGTATAGAGTGTACAGCACCTTGTATACCCATGGGCAGTGTGGAGTATAGAGTGTACAGCACCTTGTATACCCATGGGCAGTGTGGAGTATAGAATGTACAGCACCTTGTATACCCATGGGCAGTGTGGAGTATAGAATCTACAGCACATTGTATACCCATGGGCAGTGTGGCGCATGTAGCGTCCAGGATGGGGCAGTGTGGCGCATGTAGCGTCCAGGAGGGGGCGGTGTGGCGCATGTAGCGTCCAGGATGGGGCAGTGTGGCGCATGTAGCGTCCAGAGGGGGCGGTGTGGTGCATGTAGCGTCCAGGATGGGGCAGTGTGGCGCATGTAGCGTCCAGAGGGGGCGGTGTGGTGCAAGTAGCGTCCAGGGGGAAGCAGTGTGGCGCATGTAGTGTCCAGGGGGAAGCAGTGTGGCGCATGTAGCGTCCAGGGGGAAGCAGTGTGGCGCATGTAGCGTCCAGGAGGTGACAGTGTGGCGCATGTAGCATCCAGGAGGGGGCAGTGTGGCACATGTAGCGTCCGGGGGGGGGCAGTGTGGCGCATGTAGCCTCCGGGGGGGCAGTGTGGCGCATGTAGCCTCCGGGGGGGCAGTGTGGCGCATGTAGCGTCCGGGGGGGGGCAGTGTGGCGCATGTAGCGTCCGGGGGGGCAGTGTGGCCCATGTAGCGTCCAGGAGGGGGCAGTGTGGAGCATGTAGCCTCCAGCACAATGTGTACAGCTAGGCAGTGTCATTCCTTTGCTCTGTAGTACCCCTCTTTTACTGTCCCACCAATTTAGTGACAATACAAAGTGGATTTTAGTCCTATCACAGAATCCAATAGACAGACATCACAGGAGTCTCTATATATCGTATACTGTGTCATTAGAGCATTGAAAAGTTGATTTTAATTTTCTCTTCTTCCTGTTTAGAGATGAAGCGTCTGGATTTTGTTACCTGAATGATGCAGTATTGGGGATCCTGAAACTGCGACAGAAATATGAAAGAGTTTTGTACATAGATCTGGATTTACATCACGGAGATGGTAAGCAGGACAGAATACACACGCAGTATGATAAGTGGAATAGGTCCTTGGTGAACGGTGATGATATAGAGCCACACAAAGCAATTGCACTTCTTCCAGCACCATAACTATGGGTTAAAGTGTAAGCCCACTGTAAAAGGAAAATCCCTGCATCTATAGACCTCCATGATCCAACGCTAACCTATCTAGCCCTGTAAATAAAAAATCAGTATACATTTTTCGAAGCTGACCCGACCCGATCTCCAGCGGCGGAAGCTCTGCAGAGGACACAGCTGACAACGGTTGTGATATGAATAAGAAGTGATGTCACCCATAGAGTTACTATGGGGCTTCCGTTGTCGGCTGTGTCCTCTGCGCCCGCCTACACAGCTCCATGTAAGATCGGGTCGGATCGGCTTAAAAAAAAAAAAGGTATGTATAGAGATTTCTTCTTTACAGGGCTAGATAGGTTAGTGTTAGATTGTGGAGGTCTATAGATGCAGGGATTTTAGTGTTAAGGTGGACTTCTAGTGCCTCGTTTCCACTGAGCGGATCGGTTCGGGTCGGTTCGGTACGGTACGCTAATTTGAGTGTTTGTTTCTATTATGAAAGTGGCCCATACAACCGAACCAAACCGCACCATTCCTGGTCCTGCTTCAGATGTAGGGCCATAGGAAATGGTACGTCAAATGAAAGAGCAAAACAAACACCTCAATTGGTGTAAACCCCGCATGGTCCCTGGTGGCCCGACTTGCAGTGGAAACGCTCACCTGAATAGACCGGACCATTCTAACCCTTCCAAACTGTACCGCCCCGAACCGTTCCGCTCAGTGGAAACGAGGCATAATTTAACCACTTTAAGACCGGAAAGGATTTTCCCCCTTAATGACCAGGCCCTATTTTGCGATTCGGCACTGCATTACTTTAACAGACCATTGTGCGGACGTGCGACGCCATACCTAAATAAATTTGACGTCCTTTTTTTTTTTTTCCACAAACCGCTTTTCTTTTCGTGGTATTTGATCACCTGTGCGATTTTTTACTTTTTGCGCTATAAACAAAAAAAGAGCGTAAATTTTGCAAAATAACAATATTTTTCACATTTTTTTTTTATATAAAATTGCCAAAAAAAGATTTAAAAATTGAAATTTTGTAACATTTTTGGCCAATTTGTTTTCTGCTATATATGTTTGTTATGTTTTATGTTTGTATATGTTTGTTGTTGTTTGTTGAATACCCAATTTTTAGAGGATTTATAGTGTTTTGAAGAAGAATAAGTGATGGTTTTTGGAATGTTTTCACCATAACTTGTGTATTTAACTCTCTTTTTTTCCAGCTGGATAGACGTAGGCAGTCTCTGGCTGCGGAGGGCCAGGTGAACCAATGAGCACTTTTAGTTTCCTATCACTGCGGAGTTCATACATGCTTTGCTCAGTCACTGCATGGGGTGTTCACATTGGGGCTTTCCTTGGTGCACAGTATATAGTCTATAGCAGTGATGGGGGACCTTGGCACTACATTTCCCATGATGCTCTCTGAACTCTGCAGGGTAGCGGAGCATCATGGGAAATGTAGTTCCAAAACACATCCGGGATGCCAAGGTTCACCATCACTATTGTATAGGTCACTCATTGGCACTGGTTGGTGCTGGAAGTATATATTCTACCTTTTTGTAATCTTTATGGACCTTTTTATTGTATACACTTGTGTCAGTCCCGGTTCACGCCTATGTGACGCGGGAACCCTGCGAATCCACTGCGGGTTCCCGCATCGCACCCGACTCGCAGGCAGTTCACACTGCCGTATGCGAATTGCTGGGGGTGTCAATACGAAGGTAACCACACCCCCCCAGATCAGTTTGCATATCACAGTGCGGACTGTCAGTTCGGACATGAATTCGATCGAATGGGTGTGAACACCCAATGCGATCCGATCCGAAAAATGGGTCCTGTGCGATTTTGGCCCGAATGCAATGCGAATTCAGCTATGCAATATGGCTAAATTCGCATCGCACAGACATCGCATGTGATTTTCAGAGCAGTGCGCTGCCGATCTCATGCGATATCTGACATCGCAGGTGTGAACCGGGTCTCGGGCTTGTTTCAATCAGTAAATATTTGCACTGGTCACTGCTATCAACTTCTAATGATTTAAGTGTTTTGGATCGGCTGATTTAAAGCCGAACTGCAAGCAAGCGGCTAAATACCAAGAGCTGTTTTTATCTGCCAAAGGGGCAAGGATTTCTGTCCATCCAGTACTGAGATTTACACAGCTCTGCCACACAGCACAGCCTGTCTGGTATTGCAGGAGGCCTGATTTTTTTCTCGGCAGCAATTAAAGTGACGCAGGTTTTGTACTCTCTCCCAGCCTGTGATTGGACAGTGAAAAGAGGATGAAAAACAATGATGAGCTCATTTGTCACTCTGGTCTCTTTTTCTATCAGCATGCTTCTTTGTAGCACTGCAGCACATCTGATTGGCTCTGTGGTTAAAGAGGAACTTTACTTCCACCCCCCCCCCTCCAATCCCCCATCCCCACCCCCAACTTTCTTCCCCCCACCCCACCTCACCTTGCTTTTTTTTCCCCCAGCCAACCCCTGTTACTTTTTGAAAAGAAAGCATTCTTACCTGCCCGGTGGATCCAACGTTGTCCTTCTGTGATCCTTTGACCCTGAGCCGCCATCTTGGTGCACCCAATCTTCGGGACCCCAGCTGCCTCTTCAAAACTCAGGGCAGCCAGGACTCGATTTCAGCATTTTGCCCCCCCCCCCCACCCCCGTATTTAGCTTTCTGCAACCCCATTATGACCACTAGATGGAGCTGACAATTGTAGGAAATACATTTTTATTTATTGTTTGTTCATCTGTGCATCTAATGGCCATAATGCAGTATTTTCCCCAAACCACTCTATTTTTTTTTTTTTTTTTTTTTTTAAATATAAAAAATGAATAAAAACGTACAAAGAAAAGAAAAAATTTGACCCAGATAAAAAATAAATATTGAATTTTGCCCCCCCCCCCCCCCATTCGAACGCAACAAATGTACATGCAATCTCACAGGAGGAAAAACTTTTTTTTTTTTTTTTTTTTTATATATAAATGGACATTTAGAGTGGTATGCCTTGGCAACTTTTTTTTATTTTTATATATATATATATATATATATATATATATATATATATATATATATATATATATATATATATATATATATATATATATATATATATATATATATATATATATAAAATGAATAAAAACATACAAGGGAAAAAAAAAAAACATTTGACCCAGATAAAAAAAATCTAATTTTAAAGTGTCACTATGGCATAAGTAAACGGGTACAGATAACCAATAAAAAAAAAATTAAAAAAAATATTGAATTTGCCCCCCATTCCAACCCAGCGAATGTACATGCAATCTCACAGGAGGAAAAGCTCTGTGAATATTTTTATAAATGGACATCAGAGTGGTATGCCTGGGCACAATTTTTATTTACATATATATTGTAAGAATATTTAATAATAAATATCTCGCGCTCGTACTTATGTCAGAATATTTATACTGCTCTGAATATAGCAGTGTATTTATTTATGGTTAATAAGCAAAGATCTGTGAGAAAGGAGAGTCTCCACTTATGCCATAAATCAATGTCGTGAATTCTTTTTAATTGATTAATTTCTTTTTAAAAGCATATACCAATCTTAGTGAGTACAGTCTACAGTATGGAATATATATAAAAATATTTATTCGCCAGACATGTAAACACAATATATGATCAAACAAGAAGTGACACAAAAAGATAACTTCTACATAAAAATACTAACTTCAAATAATCAATGCAATGTGATGTTTAGCTCCATAATGAAAGTGAAACTGAAACAAAGTGAAACCAAAACGAAAGCAAGATTACCATTTCTTCCCAGGTATAGTATAAGCCATAAATTAATGTTCTATATAAACAGACTACAATGGCCTGCGAATCACAGGGCCCAAAGTCATTCCACTGCAGAAGGAATGAGAATAAGCCATGCAAAACGGAAGACTTAAAATTGCAAATAATGCACTGAATCTGATATTAATAAAAATGTATAAAAACAAAAATCAGCTTTTTAGAGAAAAATCTACTATGGCTTATACGGCTGGGATTGTAATCTCATTACCCTTAAATATGCAATATAAAACATATAAGGAAGGAATAAACAATTGTTGAATAAAATCAAATAACATAGCAAGGCATAATTACCACACTTAAGATGGTGTTACCAGAGTCCTAAGATGGATGCCAGTGAGGGAGGAGTTTCCTCCAAGTTTCAGATGAATGATGGACCAGGAAGTATGTCTGGATGAGTCTATCGAAAAATGTAATAGCGTGTGTGGTGTAAGTGTGAGGTGTGTTGTCAGTAGTGTAATGTGTGTCATGTCTCCTCTCTCATCTGGGTTGGTCTTTTATATGGTAAGAACAAAGAGCTATAAAAATTACCATAAGTAAAACCCAGAGGGATGAAACATTATCCCTATTGGTCGGGATATTCTATACCTAAACTGATGAGGTCAGAGACACACCCCTTTTTATAATTAACCCCATATTTGGTCTAATAAAATTAAGGATGATTTCTCTATATGTGAGATTAATCATATAACACAACATAAAACTTTCTCCAGACTCCCAGTACATACATAAATGTCCACCTGTATTTCCATTATTCATCTTGGCAAGTAATGCCATTTCAATAATTATATTATTTAACACAATATAATATTTTTATATTGGAATATCTCAAATTATCTCAAGACTGCACCTGGTATTTCGTCTCCAGAGGGCAGTATTGTACCGTTCATTAGATTTTGTATTTAATATAATTAAAACAATTTGTTATCTGATGACCTATTGACCTGTCGGCTAGTGAAAAGCAATTACTTATTTGACTTGTGACACAACTGTCAGACATCCAGACTAGGATAGGAAGATCTATAGTGTCATAAAAACTTACACCAGACCTACACAGAAACTTCTCTGAAATGAGGTAACTAGTGACGAGATACATATGTCCTTACACTTATTAGAAAAAGAATTCTAAGTAAGATTATTACTGAGAATATAAACCCAAAATGTGATATAACATTCCTAAATATATATGTATATGCCTTACATAATATAATGACATAATTATGGCTAATATCTTCTCACATATGATAATGTATCTATAAAAACTTATATGGTTCATCTTTAAATGTATGCTGAAAAACACTGAGCCATTGTCTATTGTTATATACTTATAGACAGACTGAGATATCCCCCCTTAACATAGCGTCAGACTGACTAAGTTTTATCTGATCGAGATGTCAAAAGAAATCTTATTTACGATTACATAGAAATACAAATATCTCTGTTGAGACCATAGACCCTTTGTAAGCCTGTGAGAGACATTTTGTTTAACAAGTATATATGAACTTTGTTTCACCTTAAAAACAAGATGGACGCCATCCTGTTCAGAATCTCTTATATGCATAATATGAAATATACATGGCTTTTAAAATCATTTTTCTTTTTACCTATTATTATTTTAATCAACCCCCAATAACCCCGACATATCCCCCCCTTTCTTCCCAGTAGACAAGTGAGCAACTTAGGCCTATCTGGAAAGAAAGCTTTTTAAGGAGTAGCAAAAGAGAAAAAAAAAAATGTCTTGTTCTCTTTTTTTTTAAGAGAATAGTTCATATTGGGAATTGTTCATAACTTTTAAGTAAAGCGGTAAAAATGAAATTGAGAAAAAAAAATCAGTTCAAAATGTCAGTTCGTAGCGACTTTGCTGGTGTTAGCTATGTCACAAACTGTTCCTATTTAGTCTCTTTGAATTCTGATCTCCTGGTAAAGAAACGCAAATGTTCCTTGAAATCTGCATCTCCAGCTTGCAAAGTGTTAATGGAGACAGAAATTAACTGCTGCAATGGCATTAGCAACTACCATTCAAAGCGCAGTAAAACAATGTTGGCAATCGGGAATCAGAGAAATCTGTTTGGACGTTCAACCTTGGATGTTGGTTGGATAATGAATGGTTTCAGCATGGTCTAGAGTGTCATACACCCAGACTGAGGTTTGCTCATATGTGCAATGCACCATTCTCACATCTCCTTCAACTGAAAACAGGAGGTAGTGCGATTTCTCTCAATGGATTTCCTTGGATCAAATGCACAAAGATCTGTAGAAACAAATCTTCCTCTCCGTCAACAAGAATCTGGGGCGTCTCGCAGCTTGATTCCTGAAGAGGGATCCGATTCAATGAGGGGTTCCATCCAGAACTGGACTCTAAGGAGAGATGACCCATCCAATCGCTGTGTCTTTGGCAAACATCATCGTCTGTACCAATCAACGACCTGGCATGGAAAGTTAATCTCTTCCTATTGGATGAAACATATAGTATGAATATACATTCTTATCAATTGACATTTCAATGCGATGTTGGTACCCTAAGCTTTCTCAGAGTTCTCCTTTAATCCACCGTGTGATCAGTCCTTTATATGACCACCAGGGAAGGTGAGACTATATATGCGACCTTTCCTAGGGCGACTGACTTCTGGGGCTTATTAACATGGGGATGTATTTATCGCCATGGATACTACACAGTGGACAATAATACAATGATACAATACTTTGTTTAAAATTTACCTACTACTTGGGAGAAAAAAATATATATAGATATATCTCCCCCTATGGGGCATCAATGCAATTTATTGTAGGCAACAAACTACCTTGCATTGAGGATTCCTTCTTGGTTACCGTATACAACCTTTAACCTCTTGACTTCATTATGTCATTAGGGTTTGATCCTCCTTGGTATCACCGTCATTGGCGATTTTTCAAAATGTGCCCGCTTTGAGCGACCTGTTTGAGTCAGAGGGATGAAGTGACCACTGAAAAATAGGAGGGTAGTTAGTATCTCACAACCAAGATCCCCCCCTGACAGGGATTTCAGGATCCTCAATGCTGTGACCTGGGATAAAAGGGTGTTAGAACCTCTGCATCCTATGCCTCTATTCAGTGTATCCCTTCTGATTCCTTACCACTTGGGCATTTAAGGATTTTATAGCCTTTGGCTGGCCACAGGATTTGTTCCTAAAGATGGCTTATTTTAGTTCTGGGCTACAGTGCCCTGAGTGAACCAAGTGATCAGCTGATCAATTTGGCATCTATTCTGTTGAAAACTTTTACAAAATTGAATTATTGGCTCCGCCTCCTGCGGTGCCTTTGTCTCTCGGGATCAGACAGATGGAACAGATCCCCATCAGAACCATTTATTCGGTTTTGGAGTGAGGTCTGGGCCTTAATGTCACTCTAACTTCCCGAGGATATTGGGGAACCCTAAGATGGGGCAAATCCCTATTTAATTGTGGGTGTCGTCCCCCCCCTTGTTAATGGGATGTCCGGTGTCCTCCTTAAGGTATCCGGTGTCCCCTTTTGGGGCCTAGGTGGCATATCTTGCTCCTTTGCCAAACATATTATTATTATGTACATGGGCAATGCATCAAAGCACAGGGATTTAAATTTCAGATGGTTGTACTCAGACCTTCATTGAAGGGTGTTAGGCACTTTTGAGTACAGCAGAAAAAAAAAAATTCAATGGGGCTTTGGTGCTGTGTACATTTTAAATTGTAGATAACAGCTCTAGCAGCAGTGAGGTTTTTGTATGGGCTTACTTTTAAATGACATCCTGCAGGCACAACACAGAAAGTTGTTTTCATAGGCCTCAGGGTAATCAATAATGTTTAAGGACCCTTTTTCATGACAAAAATCAGGACAGTACTCTTTTTAAAACTTTTTTAAAAAAAAAAAAAAAACTGGAGGTGCATGGTGTCTTTTTAGGGGTGCTAGTCTTTTTGCAGTGACCTGATATGACTCATACCTATTTATGCATGGCTGCCCAATTTCTGCCCTCCTATTTTTAGAAGATGGCTGGGGTAGGACATGGACTCTTTGCCTGACTCCCCTCCCTTGTCTGGGTCATAACCAGCAGACTGGGAGTCATATCTGGGTCTATGAATAATTACATCATATTTAATAATGCAGGACTAATAAAGCATTCCCCTTTTACATGGACACCATGACCTTTATGGAACTCTCTTATTTATTTACTTATGAGTTCCTGTCATGAATTTGAACTGTTACATTTTTATTATTATTTTTTTTCAAACTTTTCCACTGCTGGTTACTCGGCAACTTTTTGCTAGAAAAACATTTTTCCTTGCTTAAAACTTCCTAATTATTGCATTAATCATTTACATTTCACTTTCAAATGGTTACTTTCATTACAGCTTTCTTGATAAGACTTCTGCCACAGTTCTACTTTATTTTGCAGCTTCATGCTACATTCTCTTAACTAATGTGTCCCAATAGAGGTTACTTTCACCTGCTCAAGGAGGTTCCTTATCTCATTCTCTCATTTATTTGGAGTGGAGATTGAAACTTTACTAAACTCCTTTTTGCTGAGCCTTGTGGTGCAGTTCCTCATAAAGATACAGTAAGATTGTCCAAGACCAAAAAATATGTAATTACACTTCCTGACGTATTTTGGTGTTAGATAAGCTTATTGGTGAGTTCATACATACAGGTTGTCCTCTACCCATGTCAGATGCCCTTTATTGGCCCGACTTCTGAGGATTTTGATATATGACTCTAACCAGCATTTACATTTTCCACCATTTCAGACTCAGAGAGGTGTTTCCACACATTTATGATCTGTGCCAAATCTACTGGGGTTGTGGCATTACCACTAGGGACTGACACCTTGCCAGAGTTGGCAGCATGAACATTACCTGCTGTGGACATTTTAAGGCATTTCTATTACATTCATAATTAATAAAAAAAAATTCCAAAAAAAAATTTTTTTTTTTTTAGTTATTGATTATGTCACCTGATCAATATTTATGATTGGCATATGTAAGAAATCAATAATTATCTCACTAGGGCCTCCATTATATGTAAGAATATTTAATAATAAATATCTCGCGCTCGTACTTATGTCAGAATATTTATACTGCTCTGAATATAGCAGTGTATTTATTTATGGTTAATAAGCAAAGATCTGTGAGAAAGGAGAGTCTCCACTTATGCCATAAATCAATGTCGTGAATTCTTTTTAATTGATTAATTTCTTTTTAAAAGCATATACCAATCTTAGTGAGTACAGTCTACAGTATGGAATATATATAAAAATATTTATTCGCCAGACATGTAAACACAATATATGATCAAACAAGAAGTGACACAAAAAGATAACTTCTACATAAAAATACTAACTTCAAATAATCAATGCAATGTGATGTTTAGCTCCATAATGAAAGTGAAACTGAAACAAAGTGAAACCAAAACGAAAGCAAGATTACCATTTCTTCCCAGGTATAGTATAAGCCATAAATTAATGTTCTATATAAACAGACTACAATGGCCTGCGAATCACAGGGCCCAAAGTCATTCCACTGCAGAAGGAATGAGAATAAGCCATGCAAAACGGAAGACTTAAAATTGCAAATAATGCACTGAATCTGATATTAATAAAAATGTATAAAAACAAAAATCAGCTTTTTAGAGAAAAATCTACTATGGCTTATACGGCTGGGATTGTAATCTCATTACCCTTAAATATGCAATATAAAACATATAAGGAAGGAATAAACAATTGTTGAATAAAATCAAATAACATAGCAAGGCATAATTACCACACTTAAGATGGTGTTACCAGAGTCCTAAGATGGATGCCAGTGAGGGAGGAGTTTCCTCCAAGTTTCAGATGAATGATGGACCAGGAAGTATGTCTGGATGAGTCTATCGAAAAATGTAATAGCGTGTGTGGTGTAAGTGTGAGGTGTGTTGTCAGTAGTGTAATGTGTGTCATGTCTCCTCTCTCATCTGGGTTGGTCTTTTATATGGTAAGAACAAAGAGCTATAAAAATTACCATAAGTAAAACCCAGAGGGATGAAACATTATCCCTATTGGTCGGGATATTCTATACCTAAACTGATGAGGTCAGAGACACACCCCTTTTTATAATTAACCCCATATTTGGTCTAATAAAATTAAGGATGATTTCTCTATATGTGAGATTAATCATATAACACAACATAAAACTTTCTCCAGACTCCCAGTACATACATAAATGTCCACCTGTATTTCCATTATTCATCTTGGCAAGTAATGCCATTTCAATAATTATATTATTTAACACAATATAATATTTTTATATTGGAATATCTCAAATTATCTCAAGACTGCACCTGGTATTTCGTCTCCAGAGGGCAGTATTGTACCGTTCATTAGATTTTGTATTTAATATAATTAAAACAATTTGTTATCTGATGACCTATTGACCTGTCGGCTAGTGAAAAGCAATTACTTATTTGACTTGTGACACAACTGTCAGACATCCAGACTAGGATAGGAAGATCTATAGTGTCATAAAAACTTACACCAGACCTACACAGAAACTTCTCTGAAATGAGGTAACTAGTGACGAGATACATATGTCCTTACACTTATTAGAAAAAGAATTCTAAGTAAGATTATTACTGAGAATATAAACCCAAAATGTGATATAACATTCCTAAATATATATGTATATGCCTTACATAATATAATGACATAATTATGGCTAATATCTTCTCACATATGATAATGTATCTATAAAAACTTATATGGTTCATCTTTAAATGTATGCTGAAAAACACTGAGCCATTGTCTATTGTTATATACTTATAGACAGACTGAGATATCCCCCCTTAACATAGCGTCAGACTGACTAAGTTTTATCTGATCGAGATGTCAAAAGAAATCTTATTTACGATTACATAGAAATACAAATATCTCTGTTGAGACCATAGACCCTTTGTAAGCCTGTGAGAGACATTTTGTTTAACAAGTATATATGAACTTTGTTTCACCTTAAAAACAAGATGGACGCCATCCTGTTCAGAATCTCTTATATGCATAATATGAAATATACATGGCTTTTAAAATCATTTTTCTTTTTACCTATTATTATTTTAATCAACCCCCAATAACCCCGACATATCCCCCCCTTTCTTCCCAGTAGACAAGTGAGCAACTTAGGCCTATCTGGAAAGAAAGCTTTTTAAGGAGT
>NW_028119580.1:7500-50888 GCF_965119305.1 Pelophylax lessonae | reverse complement strand
GCTTACTGCGATTTAGTTCTTTCCGATAAGAATTTACCAGATACTTCCTCTGTTACCTTTTCTCCATGGTGTAAATTATCAACAAATTGTAAGTAAGCCTATAAATCCAAGAACAGACTTTAAAAAAGATACAGACTATTCCTTGGCATATTAGATATCTTGCCATCACAACTATAAAATGCATCTCCACAAACTGTTCTTTTTTCATTCCACCTTTAATTTTTATCTCCTAGCTTAGTAACACTTAAAAGTCCATTCTGTACTTAAAGAAATTAGATGCAGGCTACAGAAAATGCCCACATTTGCATCAATTTTCCAGGGACTCTTAGCTGCAAGGCAAACATATCTGAGCATATCACTCAAAATGAACTCACTGTAGTCAACAAAAACTCTTTACCTCTAATAACCTAAACTGTAAAGACAGAAGCTGTCATTCTACACTTTGATAAGTGTTTTATACATTTGGGTTTCTGGATCTGGAGTAGAATAGCGATGTAAACCCTCCTATATACACATTTTTGCTTGATCTTACCCTAGAGATTACCAGTGTAAGGTAAGGGCCTATGTATACTTCGTGCATAGCTAGAGAGATTAAGCCAATGAAAAAAGTCCCTCCCATGTGTCCTAATGCAGTTCTATTACACCAACTGTCACTTCTGAGACAATGCAAGCTCTTCAAAGCAGGATTAAAGACATTCTGAATACCCAATGGCAAACATTGACTAAAAGAGTTCCAGTCCTAATGACCGGCTCCAAAAATGTCACTTCCTGCAACTGAAATGCTAATCTATATAGAGTCACGAGGGAGGAGTCATAAAAATCCTCCTAACATTACTTGCCTGGAAATGCCCAAGGCAAAACATGAATGATTAGCAAAGCCCGACAGTTGCTTAATAAAGGGCAAAGGCTTGAAACATTGTATGTGATACTCTCTATCAATATAACATAAAATACCTGTACATTACATTTATACCAGCTGCTAGTATTCGATAAAAATGTATTCATGTTTATGGTTTCTGCGTGTGGAAAATAAAGGGACAGTGATGCTCATAGCAACAAATATTCCATTTTGTTTAGATTTCAAAATACTAATTAACCAATTTAGAGTAAGTTAGCAGCTTCATTGTATAGCAGACATCCATCAGATTTTGTACATACATTCAACTAATCCTTACCTGCCCCTCTGGCCCACCAGAGCCCCCCCCCCCCCCCAAAAAAAAATATAAGGTCTGGGTTGGAGCATACACAGATCCCTATGAATTGTTTTCCCCACCTCAAAGTGAATGAATTGTGGTACAGAAAACACAGTGTCACATGCTTCGTCATATTGGAGTGCACTAGGATTTTCTTGGAGCATTGGCCAAATCAAGTTACTATATATTTCACAAGTCTTTCACAAGTCTTCTAAAGTAAACAAAAACCCTCTTTACCCTCCCTGACTGAGCCAAATCTGCCTATATTTGTGCCAGTCTCACATGGTCCCCCTCCCAGACACTGCATCTCACAATGGAAGGGTTTCAGGAACAGAGGCAGTGCTGTCAATCCAGAAAGCAATAGGCAGGACTGGGAGTCTGCATTAGGTGAATTTCATTGGCAAGCTCAGTAGTTTTCTTTTTTGTGGGACTTTGCAAAGGACTAAGAGAAAACTGTAGGTGCAGAGGAACCTGTGATTAAAAGGAGAAGTATAGCCAAAGCTCATTTGGCTGTAATTCTCCAATGAATCACAGGAGTACAATTAGTTTTACACTCCGGTGACCCATTTTCAGCAGAGAGCGGACTAAAGTGAGCAAGGAGAGGGCAAAGCAGAGAGTCAGCAGCTCTCTGCTTGGGGAGAAGTTAGAACAGAGTGATCGGCGATGTTCGATTGCTCGGTTCTCAGTGCAGAGGCGCTTCTCGGTTCTCAGACAGGTGCTGCATCCACCTAGGGAAGTATAAATGGGGGAAAACGTTAAAACCCACACTTCTCTTTTAAGTGCTGCAGCACTTTTCTTTTCTTTTTTTAACAGGGAGGCCATAATTCTTCAAATTAAATCAACTTTTTATTTGAAAAAGGTCTTGTGGGACTCTCCCAGATGATCTCTTACAGTCTTTATTCATTGGTAAACCAACATTGGGTAGAAAGATTGAAAAGAATAAATATGTACATGTTCATCTCCAGGAAAGAAGGTAGTGCATTTAAAGGTTCATTCTTGACTAAACTGGCCAGGAGAGACTGCCCCCTTTGCAGTTTTTTTTTCCTATGCATTGGAAGTAAGGGGCTTACTTATAAAAACTTGTGCATAATAGTTCAAAAGTGTTTCCCACAGAATCTATTAGTGATGGGCATTATGTTTGAGTAACTGAATATATAAACACCTGGGGCGCTCAGTGGGAAGTTCGCCCGCCGACAAGCGCTCCATAATGCATTGCGCAATTGCAATGCATTAAGTGCTTGTAATTGGCCAAATCATGCACCTGACCCGTATGCTTTGGCCCATCACAGCACAATGTCCTGTCAGAGCCATGATTGGTCAAAGGCAGGGTGCTGTTAGCCACTCATTGCTCAGGGGCTAAGTCCACGCCCCCACACTAAATATGGCTGCTTACGCTGCAGCCCTGTGTAGTGTGATAGGAGTGGAGATTAAACAGGTAGTTAGTGGATTGTGCTTTCAGTCAGTTTAATGCAGTCAGGACAGTGTAGTGTAGGGATGATTCTTGTGTAACACAGTGTACTACAGTCAGTGTAGTGCAGTCTGTGTAGTGAAGTCAGTGTGGTGCAGTCACTGTGGTGCAGTAAGTGTGGTGCTGTGCTGATTCTTGTGTAATACAGTGTAGTGGTGCCACTGAAGTGTTGGTGTATGCAACGCGTCTGTGTCACCCTACTGAACCCATTTTTGTTTCATTGATATATATATATATATAGATTTTTTTTTTCATTTTTTTTTCAGCATCAGGATCTGTTGTACTCCCCCTTCTGTGTCGCAAGTGCTATTCCTTCTGTGTAAGCAGTGATTTTTTTTGTGGCACTGCAGCACTAATATTATTTAGGGCATAATTGCTGTGTCCTTCTGTGTCGTGGGTGCTATTCCTTCTGCATCAGCAGGGGTTTTTTTGTGGGGCAGCAGCACTAATATTTAGGGCATAATTGCTGTCCCCCCTTCTGCGTCGCAGGTGCTATTCCTTCTGCATCAGCAGTGTGTTTTTTTTATTTTTTCGTGGCACAGCAGCACTAATAATATTTAGGGCATAATTGCCATTCCTTCTAAATCAGCAGGAGTTTTCTTTTTTTTTTGTGGTGCAGCAGCACTAATATTATTTAGGCCATAATTTCAGTACCTACTTCTGCATCACAGGTGCTATTCCTTCTGCATCAGCAGAGGTTTTCTTTTTTTTTTTTGGCTTTATTAAGTTTTTCTTTATTAAACAAAAAACTATAATAAAACAGTTTATAGTGCACTAAGTACAAAACCCAAGTACCATATTTACATCCCATATTCTATATTAAAAGTTGTAAAAACCCCCCTAAAAAATCCCCATCATGCAAGAAAGGCCCGCATAGGACAGGCAGCCGCTCACAGACCACTAAATGAGGGCAAGCTGCCCCTGTGTCCACAGTGAAAAGTGGTGGTCGCAGACAAGGTGCATCCTCTGCAGGTGGGGCACACTTGTCCTTTTTTCCAGTGCTGCCTGTGTTATTGAACCACAACATGCAGAAGAGTTGGTGGCCATCCTCATCCTCCCTATCCTCTGTTACCCAGTCACATACTAGCTGTCCTCACCTTTCTTATACTCTGTCACCCAGTCACATACAAGTTAGTCTTCCACCGCAGCGGCCAAAGTGGCCTATTCCACAGGCAACTTGTCCACAGCTTCTCCTTCCTTAGCCCCACCATCATGCACAGAGGAGTCACTTAAATTATTAGATCATAGTGTCTGGAGGATGCGTAGCAATTTGAATGCTCCGATGTGGGTTCCCAGGTTAAGGAAGGGAATAACATGAGCCTAGAGAGGGAGTGGCAATGACGGACAAGAAACTAGCAGTCATGCCAAGTTTGCTCCAGTGATGAGGAGGGAGGGGATGAGGTCACTGACTACTTGGGTGCCTGATAAAATAGAGGAGGAAAGTGAGATGGAGAAGGAGTCACAACCCCAGGTGGAACTCAACATTGGCAATGCTGCAGCAAAGGGCCATCAATGAGTATCTGTGTGAGTATGGCACAAGGACAGGCTCAGGGGAGCTCGGCTTCTTTTCTCCATGCCAGTGGCTGTTGATAAAGGATGCATGCACTGTCTTGTCACCATTGTAGGAGGCCACAAGGAGCGGCAATGATGCATGCATCAGTGACACTATCCCACTAGTCTTCCTGCTGGAGCACACGCTTCATGGAATCATGGACAGGGCACTTGAGGCAGAACAGCGGGAGCAAGAGGAGGACTTCCTTTCCTCATAAGGCCCCCTTTATCGGATACCAATCCTGCGGGGCTGCAAAATGCACAGAAGGAAGAGGAGGAGGATTGTGGCAGCATAGATGTAGAGGATAACATATAGCAGTCTCCAAGGGATAGTTTTTATTCCCCAGAAACCCCAGAAGTAGTACGTGGCTGGGGAGAGGTTGCTCCTGACAATGTTATGCTTAGTTACCCAGAGTACATGGAATCTCATGCCTCCTCAAACTTATGCTGCATGGGCTCCTTGATTCTGCAAAGACTTTGAAAGGACCCAAGGACTTGTGGTATCAAGGAGAGAGATCATTACTGATTGTCAACCCTTCTTGATCCATGTTACAAAAGTAAAGTTGCATAGCTCATTCTGCCTTCACAGAGGGAGCAGAGGATGAAACATCTTGAGGATGCCTTGAAGAAAAATTTGTGTAACACCTTTCCAGACACTGGGAGGTTACCATTTCCTGGACAAAGGAGGAGTGGTAGAGAAGGTGGCCGGCTGACCAATGCCTTTAAACAATTCTTTAGTCCTCAGCGGCCAGGGCTGTTAGGTTTAAGCAACCATCAGCAGCGTCTGCATCATATGGCACAGGATTATCTAGGGGCAAGAGCAGACTTGGAGATCTTTCCAACTGAGCAGCCACTGGGTTACTGGGTATTGAGGATGGACCACTGGCCAGAACTTTCTCAATTTGCAATTGAGCTACTGGCCTGTCCTGCTTCCAGTGTGCTTTCCGAATGGACATTCAGTACTGCTGGAGGTTTTGTGTAAGATAAAAGAGTGCGTCTGTTCACAGACTTTGTTGACCAGCTGACATTTATAAAAATGAATCAGTCCTGGATCAACAGCAGCTATCAAACGCCTGATGCTGATGTAACTGATTGAATTTGCTAGGGATTTGGGATCCCTTGAAGACTGCCTGTGCTGCCTACCCAATTCCTGGATCTTGATTATGCTAGCTTCCAACAATGTCTTTTGGTTTAGGGCACTGCCAACACCTAAGGCCCAATTTTTCCTCACCTGTTTGACAGGTGCATGTAATATTTTTTTTCAAATTTTTTACAGCAGGGCCCCGTTTCTGTGCCCGGCAAGAGTAACTGTGAGGGGTTCAGGCACCACCAACATCCAAGGGCAATTTTTTCTGCAGCTGTTTTACAGGTGCATGTAATTTAAATTTTCATCAACATGGGAACAGGGTGCTTGGTCACCCCCCCCTTTCCTGACCTGCCAGGCTGTATACCCGGATATGGATCTGGTATGGATTTTGGGGGAGACCCTGTTTTTAATTTTTTTATCTGTACTGCCGGGAGCCGACTATACATTACAGCCGCGAGCAAGTTTACATTAATTTTCTTCCCTTTAGAAATATCAGTATTGCTGCAGCAGGCTCCATACATTGTACTGATGTGCCACTTTACAGGCACATTAAGGGGACCCACCAGGCACGATAGTTAAAATGAATTTTTCATTTTTAATGTTTCACTTTAAACATCATTAAAATCACTGCCCCTTTAAAAATGAGCATTTTAAAAAAGTTTTTTGCATTGATACATGTCCCCCACGTCAGTGCCCAGGTCCCCATACACTTTTTTTGGCAATCACTTGCATATAATCCTTTAAAATGAGGACTTTTGATTTTTTATATTTGTGTCCCATAGACTTTAATAGAGTTTGCATGTTCGCTCAAACTTTTTCCCTGTTCGAGATGTTCTAGTGCGAACCGAACAGGGGGGGTGTTCGGCCCATCACTAGAATCTAGCTTTAATTTGCTAATACATAAAATGGGAAACCAAATTGCCATTGGTTGCAATGGAAAATACTTTAATTTTATTTTGCACATATAATGACTAGGGTTGTTATACTGGATCATTTTCTGCATTCTACCTAAATTTTATTTGAAAATCAATTAGAAATACAATACATATGGACATGCTGGCTGTATTATGAATAAATACCATTGTTTATCAGCTCTACAATATCAGTTCTGACATCCCCTAATTATAATCATACAATCTACAGTACGTTATCAGTTTACAGAATAGGTTATACATACGGGCTAATTAGATGTGAAAAGCTCCTCAGACAGAAAACAAGAAACTAGAAAAATAAGACTATACTAAAAGCAGAATGCCAGACAAAAAGCTAAATACACAATTGAAATACATATATGCGATTTTTTTTTCCTTGTAAATGATTTAAATGATTCTCTTTAGCTAGTTTGTGCTTTAATAATGATGTGGTCTGAGGGAGTGATCTTTAACGTCTCCATTATAGCATATATACAAAAGTATATTTGTCAAAACAAAAGCTTTTACCATTAAAAAGTACTCCATGAACTACAGCAACTGTGTGAGACAAAGACACCAGTCTGCTGCAGGCAGGAGGAAACATTTCCTCAGTCTCCTCTTTCCCCATGCTCAGATTATAAATTAATCATTATACTGGCAACAATATACATTTTTAGCAAGTCAAGGTAACAGAATGTTGTGTCAAACATTTTTTAATACATCCAAGAATTGCACAGGCACAGCAGCCCAGGAAGTAGATATTGATCCTGGGTGATGCCCAAACAACAATGGTTCCATCCTACCAAAAATAAATTCATATGGAGGCATTTATCAGAGAGAGCACTGTGATCTCTATGGGGGAGATGTACTAAAAATTGTGCGCTCGGTATCTGGTGCAGATGTGCATGGTAGCCAATCAGTTTCTAACTTCAGCTTGTTCAGTTAAGCTTTGGCAAAAAAAAAAAAAAGAAAAACCTGGAAGCTGTATAGTTTCTGTGTAGAGTTGGAAAAGTGTTAGCACTCTCCAGTTTAGTAATAAAAAGTAGTAAATAACCCACTGAGAGTTAATAAAAAGTTTTACACTTACACATTAACATTCATGCACCTGAAACATATATATTTGATACTAGAGCCACTTTAAGGAAGATCTATTTAAAAAAACATTAATGATTTTTAATAAATATATAGCGGATTCATTTTTTATTTCTGTTTGGAGTTCAGCCTTAAGACAGTAAGTGTTATACAAACCATATGCCTTTCTGTGGCACTAGAAAAAAAAACTCCTGATAGAAATAATAAATGCAAAACAAAATCTAGGATACAATCCAATATATAATGCAGTGCATATTATCCATGAATCTGCTTGTTTTAGCTGAAGGCTTCATGTGCGTATTAATGGGAACTAACATTTTTTTTTTCTTATTGAATATTTGACATTCACCAGACATTGCAGAAGGCAAAGCATAAGAACGTGAGGAAGGAACATGTGACTTTAATCTATTTTCATGTGGGAATAGCAAAGCCTTTATTTTAGAAAATCATTATACAGAATGAAGATTTACTCTAAGACTTCCTGTAGATGGAGCTATAGGGGCTGTCCAGTGTGCAGGGCCTGCATAAGGACATTTCCAGGACCCACTGTCCACTGCCTCCATATACAGCTGCTCATAGAGATGATAGTGGGCATTGGAGCATATGCCAGTGTGCACGTGAGTGCTTTATGCAAACCCCAGTGCACAACCGCATACACCCGCCTCTTCTATTGAATCTCAATGGGTGGCTGTAGGCAGCAGCAGCAGTGGGTCCTGGGTATGTAATTTTGCATGCTCCTTTTTTACAACCCCTGTATGTCTGCGAGCACGAGGCCCAAAACAATAATTTCACAAAACTAAACTGAAAATCAAAAGACATTTTTAAACGTACTTTTATAGATCATCCCTTTTAAAGTGGACCTGAACTTAAAAAATAAGGTTTTACAGAAAAATAATAAATGCACATGTTTTGCAAGTAAATAAATGTGCATTTTTTTGGGGTTTTTTTTGTTTGTTTTTTTAGGAGCCTGTAAAGCATTGCACCCACGATTAACAGATTGTGGGCGTAATGCCATGCTCCTGCAGATGTGTGTGTAGCTGTCTGCTCATACTGCAATTATTGAATAAAAAGGAACTACCTAGAGAGCTCATCAGCTGGCAGAGCTCAATGATTAGTTACATAGTTAGTCTGGTTGAGAAAAGACAAAGTCCATCTAGTTCAACCAAGTGTTGCTAGCTTTAGCCAGTGCCACGAATGGTTCAGAAAAAAACTTTACAGGCTGGTTGTACACAAGTTGATTGATTAATCGACTTGTGTGCAACCAGGGTGTCCATACTGTACATAGATCTAAATTTGGCTGGTCCATCCTGAACCTGACAAATTTCAATCCATGTATGGCTAGCTTTAATATGCATCTGGACTGGGAAAGGCATGGTTGTTTTAGCTTTCTGGGGCTGGAGGGGGGGGGCCCTAGGCAAAAAGGATTACTATATTTTCTTAGAGTACAGTTATCCTCTAATATTACTTTTTACAGCCCACTAATAAACCAACACTGTCAATCTGTGAAGTTTCTAGAACATGTCATGCTGCCGGAAGGAGGAGGTCTTGTGGGATGGAAATCATTAAAGCTTAGATGCCCAAACCAGATAGAGTAGCTACATTAAGCGTCAGTTAGTTTAAATATAAACTCTATGACTGTGACAGTGAGGTCAGAAAAATAGGAACGTGCACAGGTGTGCATTTCTAGTTCTCTGCTGCAACAACAGAAATGTTTCAGCATTAGAAATTGTGAGTGAGGAAAACATCATAAATGTAGTCACAACATGGTTTAACATAAAAGAAAAGAATTTGGAAAGTGGGACTTTAACGGTACTCTGAACAAAATTGATTTTGAGAGATAATCATCAAGTATTCTAAAATATATCAACTTTATTTTGTACAATATAAATAAAATCATATTCACATTAATCTGGACTTAGCATGTCCATGTAAACAAATTAATATATATGTTATTATACATCAATTTCTGACTGGTTTTGCCAAAATAGCTTCTTCAGGGAAATGAAGGTATATATTACATGGTTTACTGAAGAGACAAAATACATACATAGATTACATATACATGACATATTTATTATCTCATTACAATAACCAAGGTGAATCAATGCTAAGAAGTTGAAAAGGTGAGAGGCCCATACCTGAAGCATGGAGTCTCCAGCAAATTGTGATGCAAGAAGTATAATGGATTGCGGGCTTAATTCTACATGTTCAGCATAATCAAGCAACAAATTGGCCCCACCTAATGGGTCTCCCGCAGAGGGGGTATTCAGCCAAATTGTATGGATAAATAAAAACTGCCAACAGGCACCTATCTTTTAGTCAGTTTTGTTCAGAGTACCGTTAAAGTCCCACATTCCAAATCCTTTTCTTCTATACATATTTATAGGGATGTTGGTACTCTAATCATTGTCTCCTCTGGCTCCACCCACTATTTTCCTATATGGTTTAACATAAGCCAACTTAAAGCTAATAAAATGTCACCTATGAATCAAAAATACTATTTGTTTATGTGTTAGAAATAGGGCAACAATCAGCGAGGTGTTCTATTAATATCTTTTAAATGTTCTTTTAATTCTTTTAATATATTTTAAATTACAATTAAGTAGCTTCTGTGCGTTTGCTGCCTACCATGAAACATACAGTATAAATAAAAACAATAAAGGAAGTTCTGAATAAAAACCATTAAAAGCTGCCTCGTAAAGAATTTTTATTACCAGCAGGGACATATGATGTCATATACCCTACAGCAGAAGATATTCAATTAGCAAGGAAAGAGTACTGTATCCAGAATACCCAATTATCCTTAATAAAACCCAGTCTTTACCTAGGCTTTTTATCATAGAAGATTCCTTTAAATAATTTTCAGGGTCTCAGGGAACCCTTACTAATTCATATTAAATCTATAGCTCAGCATTAGCATAGTGAGCAAGAAGTAGATATGGTGTACTTAAAGTATAACTACTTAAAATATAACTAAAGGCAAAACTTTTTTTTTAGTTTTGGATAATGTGGAGATGGATTAGAGCCCCTGTCAGGTTTTTATTGCTGTCTGTGATCCCCCTTTAGGGAAATTCACTCTCTATATCTGTCTACTTTACTGTGATCATCAAAAGTGAAAGAAAAAGTAAAAGAAAATCCCAAATTTTGAGTTATACCCAGAAAGGTAATAGAGGGGAAATCTTCCAATGGGGACACTAGTTCTAGTGACCTGTGTGGCCCCAAGAAAGCTCCTTAATTTTCAGGGATTTCATCTCACTTTCAGTTTTGGCTATGGAACAGTTAAGTTAAGGGACACAGATGACACAAAAATAAAATAATGACAGGGGTAATAGACCTCCCTTACTCTACCCAAAATGAAAAAAAAAGTTTTTCCTATTGTTCTACTTTAATGTTTTTAACATTCAGATTGAATTATTTGTTAATAAATCCCTGGTCTGCACAAAACATATTTCCAAAAATATTCATGAAATAAAAGAAATACCATATTTATTGGCGTATAACACACTTTTTCCTCCTAAAAATGGAGGGCAAAGCACCAGTGCTTGTTATAAGCCAATATAGTAAAAAAAAAAAAAGCCAGTTAGCGCTGAGAGGAAGAGGAGGGGGGCGGGCCGGGCGGAGCATAAGGAAGTCCCGCCTCCTATGATAGACAGCACAGTGGCTCAATGCCGGGACACGGGACGTGTGACGTCTATAATAGGCGCCGGGACGTCAGGTGACAGCGACGGCTCATACCCACTTCTCCTTGCACGACCCGCCCCCCTCTGCCTCAGTGCTGCCCGGCTTTTTTTTTTTTAAATATATGGGCGATATGTGCAATATATGGGTGATCTGTGCAATATGGGCGATCTGTGCTGGCGAGGCTGCATTGGGGACACTGCGCTGGCGAGGCTGCATGGGGGACACTGTGCTGGCGAGGCTGCATTGGGGGCACTGTGCTGGCTAGGCTACATTGGGGACACTGTGCTGGCTAGGCTACATTGGGGACACTGCGATGGCTAGGCTACATTGGGGACACTGCGATGGCTAGGCTGCATTGGGGACACTGCGATGGCTAGGCTGCATTGGGGACACTGCACTGGCTAGGCTGCATTGGGGACACTGTGCTGGCTAGGCTGCATTGATGGACACTGTGCTGGGGAGGCTGCATTTATGGACACTGAACTGATGAGGCTGCATTCATGGGCACGGGTAAGACTGCATTTGATTAAAAAAAATAGTTCTGAGTTCAATGCTATTTAAAATTTTAAGCTTTTTTCCCAAAATGTCCCTCCTAAATGTGAGGTGCGTGTTATATGCCGATAAATACAGTAATAATTATGACCAGAAAAGAAATACAGATGGTGAAAATGTTATTATCCCCTTATATTGGTGATCAGTGGAAAAGTGAATCATTGTGGTCAGTGAAAATATGCTCCCCTACATTGACTGTCAAATGTTGTCTCCTTTCATTGATGGTAAGTGGAAAGGGGCCCCATTACATTGGCGTTTAGTGGGAGAGATGAGCTCTGACATTGGTGGTAAACAAAAGAAGTGCACCATTAGACTAGTGGTCACTAGAAAGAATGTTCTTTTACAGTGGTGGTCAGTGATAAGACTTTCCTTTAAATTGTTGATGAATGTAGTGCCCCCTTAAATTGATAGCCACTAATGTCCTGATGAAGGATGTGGGTGCTGAAGCTATGGAGGCAGCTTTAGACAAAGTACCTGTGAGGTCATCTGTGGCCAGGTGACAACTGCACCCTGTTGGAGGCAGGGGTTCACCGCAAGGTAGTGAACCCAGTAGTTGACTGCTGTGGATGGACCGCAATGTGGGCCCAAGTTTCCCCAGGGCGTGGAGTCTAAGACCTAGCAGGTGTTCACTAGAGCCTCTAGTGGTGAGGATGGACTTGGCTGCAGCTGGGCCCAGGTCATGGCCCCTGGGGTCCCCCGGGTCACGATCCGTAGGGAGAGAGGGGAAGCAGCCACTCAGGACACAAGGGATAGTGATCGGTAAGCCGAGGTCAAGACAACAGGCAGACGAGGGTAACCAAAGGGACAGGCCAAAGGTCAGGATCACAGGCAAACAGGAGTGGTCAGAGACGAGCCAAAGTCGGTACACAGAAAGGTAGATGAAGCACATGGCAGACAGGAACACAAACTAACACTGTTGAACAGCAAATCAGACCTGCAGAGCGCTGGTTAATATAGACTTTCTGGAATAGCCTGGGGTGGAGCCAAACCGGGAGGAGAGATGATGATAAAAAAAGGCAGCCAGAAGGAGAGTCTGGCCTCTAATGCAGACATGAAGGAGAAGGTAAGCTGCCAGACACTATTGAATGTCCATGACAGTACTCCCCCTCCTACGAGGCCTCCCCCTACGCCCCCTGGGCCTGGGTTTAGAGGGAAACTTCAGATGAAACCTTTTTAACAGACAGACAAGGTGCAAAGACCTCCGATGCAGGGACCCAAGACCTGTCCTCAGGACCAAAGCCTTTCCAATGAACAAGGTACTGAAGAACGCCTCTACAGAGTCGGGAATCCAGAACTTGACTGACCTCGTATTCCTGATTATCCTCAGAGACCAGTGCCATGGTAGAGAGAGGACGAGAAAACGTATTGAGGACTAAAGGCTTCAGAAGGGAAACATGGAAGGAGTAAGTGATTTTGAAGCTTTTGGGGATCTGAAGTTTGAAACAAACCGGATTCAGTTTAGAAGTTATATGGACCAATAAATCTAAGAGCAAACTTCAGGAAGGCACTCGAAGCTTGATGTTCCTGGTGGAGAGCTAAACTTTGACCCCCAAGAGAAGGCAGTTTACGCCTGTGGTGGTCAGCAAATCC
This sequence comes from Pelophylax lessonae, assembly GCF_965119305.1. Taxonomy (NCBI): domain Eukaryota; kingdom Metazoa; phylum Chordata; class Amphibia; order Anura; family Ranidae; genus Pelophylax; species Pelophylax lessonae. The sequence continues at coordinate 37,763 of NW_028119580.1, read as the reverse complement.
TTTGAATTTGTCGCCAGCTGTCGGAGGGAATCCAGATATGCAAGGGTCGATTGTAGAGAAGTGCTTACTTGAAGGGACACCGGAAGAAGAAGAAGGGAAGGTGATGTTTCTGGGTCCAATACTCCACCTTCCAAATGTATTAGACCCGAGCGTTTCCTGGGCGAAGCGAGGCAGGAGTCACAAAAGTGGCCCTTGTCTCCACAATAGAGCCACAAGCCCAAAGTTCTGCACCTATCACGTTCCTCGGGATTAGTCTGGTCTGGCCCAGCTGCATGGGTTCCTCAGCAGGCAGAGGATACTCCACGGGACGAAGTGAGAGGAGCTCAGACTGGCTAGGACCTAGGGAGTGTTGGCGTCTTTTTTCTATGGACCTCTCCTGAAAACGAATATCGATCTGGTTGCATAAGGAGATGACATTGTCCAGACCGACGGGGTTGGTTCTTCCCGCTAATTAGTCCTTCATTCGGTCAGAGAGGCCATGCAAAAAGGTAGCGACCAGGGCCTCATTGTTCCAGCTCAATTCAGCTGAGAGGATACGGAACTGGAGTCTGGCCTCTAATGCAGACATGAAGGAGAAGGTAAGCTGCCAGACACTATTGCATGTACATGACAGTACCACATTTGCCACTGCTAAAGTAACCCCTAGAAACAATTAGTGGAACCCTGCATAAAAAAGTGTGGCCTAACCAATTAACATTATGCCCAATTTCCATGCTATTCAAGGACATAGCCCCGTTGTTTCTCTGGTCCCCAAAATTACTTCATTCCCACTGTCTCATTTCATGAATTGATTTCATTATTTGTTTTTATGATTTTACAGTTTCTCCAAACCCTTTAAAAAGACTATAAAGATCTCATATATAATGATACCAAAATGAAAAGCCTCACACGGTATATCAAAGAAATAAACACATAAAACTGCTATATTTATGTCTTCCTGAAACACTTATCCAGAGATTAGATCCACCTAACAGAGTATGAGATATGGCAGCCACGAAGAATCAATAGATCTGTACAGTTTCCAACAGCCAATCTGGCATTGATTGTTGTTTTTATGTAAAAAGCCATAAAGAACCTAGGCACTTGCCACACGCGTTAAAAAATAACACAATTAACACACTTTTAAAGCTTGCAGTCAAAACAGGTCAATAGTTCTGAGGAAGGGAACACCAGAAGCAACTGTGGTCAACTTTTTTTTTTTTTTTTGCACAGCTCACTCTGCTAATAAGGTAGACTACTCTTCCTGATCCTTACAATGTTAACAATTATAGATCTGTTTACTGTACCTCCAATTATAAAAAAAAATAAAAAATCTGGTCAGCCTGCGAAGTCTATCTGTAGCAACATATTAAAAATAAAAAATAAAAAGACAGAGAGTAAGAAAACAGTGAGAGAATATTTACAGGCAGTAACAATTATTCCAGAAAACACTGATCAAAATATAAGCATTATAAGGCCAGTGGCCCGAGATTTATTGTTTCTAGAATAATTGGTTAAGCCGCAATGAAATATGAGAGAGAAAGGGAATTACTGAAATTCATCTACAAATTTATGTGCCAGGAAATATCTGCTCTGTTTATAAGGAAACGTTTTTAAAAAAACAAAAAAACAAAAAAAAAAACATAAGGCACCTTTGTATTTCTAAGATGAACATATTTTAGTTTCAGCATTGATACGTTTTATAAAAGGGCCAACATATTAATTGGCATGGTGCAGGAAAACTGTAAAACTGTTGTCAAGTACATCTATGAAGGTTCTTATTTATCAAGGTCTTGGTATATAGCTAGTAGTTAGTAATGTTCAAGAGGACAATAGTCAAGAAACTGATCAAAACCATTACTTTTTTGTAGCAGTTTGCATTGCACTTAAAGTTAAAATAATGTAGGTCCCTGTCCTATAGGAGCATATACCTTGATATCTCTACCAAAGATAAATAAATATGTCAATATACAGCCCCCTGCTGTTCCAGGTCCAGGAGAAAGCCGACACTAACATAGAATTGTTTCATGGCTTGTATTGCCGCAGAAAGTGGGAATAGGCAAACTATACTGGTGGATCACCGGATCACCTAATATTTACTCTGTATTCTCATTGAAAAGAAAAGGAAGCTAGTAATATGATTGTTACCTGTGAAAGAGGTTCACTAACAGCTATCTTGTATACTCTTTAAGGATATACAGTATCTGTCAGACTGTCACTCAGACAATGAAGGTAGCTATTTTGCCATCAATGTTCAGCTTATAACTTTATTAGGAACTAGTCATACAAATTGGCCATAAGGCACCATCCATTTACTGTGAACTAATAGACTGAATCCTATTAGCCACTTTCCGACAAGCCGCCATAGTTTTACGGCGGCAGGTCGGCTCTGTTACACGAAACAACGTACATGTATGTCACTTGGTGTAGCAGTTAGTATGGGCGAGCACATGGGCCGCTTAGCTGGAGGGGGAACCATTTAGCAGGTCCAGTGGCCACAATGTCCACCGGGCACCCACGATCGCTCCCCCTGGAGACAGAACGGTGGTCTACCAATGTAAACACGGCAGACCACTGTTCTGTGAGTGATGAACACAGGGATCTTGCATTCCTCCTATTCAAGAACACAGGTTTCTGTTTTCATCCTGTAAGCCCATCCCCCACACAGTTAGAAAGCACCCCATAGGCACACATTTAGCCATTTGATCACCCCTGGTGTTAACCCCTTCCCTGCCATTGTCATTAGTACAGTAACCATGCATAATTTTAGCACTAATTACTGTAGTAATGTCACTGGTCCCCCCAAAAGTGTCAAAAAGGTCAGTTAAGTGTCTGATCTGTCCGATGCAATATCGCAGTCCCATATAAATTGCTGATCATCTCCATGACTAGTAAAAAATAAAATCACATACATTTTCCCCCAAGTTTGTAGACGTTATAACTTTTGCGAAAACTCAATATACACTTATTGGGAATTTTTTTACCAAAAATATGTAGCAGAATACATATTGGCCTAAAACGATGAAAATTTGTTTTAATTTTTCTATGGGGAATGTTTTATAGCAGAAAGTAAAAAATATTGTTTTTATTTTAGAATTGTCACTCTTTTTCACAGAGGTAATCAAATACCACCAAAAGAAAGCTCAATTTGTGGAGAAGAAAAGGACATCAATTTTATTTGGGTACAGTGTCGCACGACCGTGCAATTGTCAGTTAAATTATTGCAGTGCCAAATCGCAAAAAATGGCCTGGTCATTAAGGGGGTAAAACCTTCTGGTCCTTAAGTGATTAAATACCAACCCTTAAAACACTGCATCAGTAGATATTAAAATTGTAATGCATTTTGTAATTATATGTTTTTACTAGCACAATTAACATATTACAGCTATTATTAATGCACTTCATTCAAAGTATCTTTATTAAAATAACATATATAAAAAAAAAAAAAAAACAATTGTGTAAATGTTGTTCTATAAACGTCCATAAAGTTACTGGCTCAACATGGTAAAATGTTGTGTGTTATTTCATCTAAGCACCTATTTGTCAATTTGTAAAGTATTTATCGAAATTGTATTGCATTTTACTAGGCAGAATGTTCCAGAATAACACAATATTGGATGAGACAAAGCAATGTGTGTACTATGCATAGGGATTAAACAATTTATATCCAGTAAAGTGTCTTATTTCATACAATCAGAAAACAAATCTATGAAAAGACAAAAAAATATATATCTATATGCTACAGTCTATCTTACTTTCACCAGATTACTGACTACATTCACAAATATGTAAGAAACAGCACCTAAACATGTACTTGAGACAGTAATAAATGATAAGAGACTACATGGAAAATGGTTGTTTGTATTACATGACTTAAGACAAAACATCAGTCAATAAGATGTTACATGGTTGAAAACAACTGTCAGTTAATGGATTATCACTTGACCAAAAATCAAGTAGCATTAATCAGATATTACATGACCCAGAGAGAAGTGACAGCAGACAAAATATGCCTGACCCATGACAAGTTACAGGTAATGTGATATCACATGACTGAAGACAAGAGATAGAGTTATGACATGACTCAAAAGTAGCGAGAGTTGCTGAGAGATTAGATCACCAATAACATGTGGCATGTAATGAGTAATAACATGGCCACCCCCTCTCTTTTTCATTACTGCTATCTACTGTTATACGACAAGGTTCTTTTCTGGTTCAGCCACTATTGTTCAACCATTGGTCATATGCTGACAGAGAGCTATGTTCCCCCCTGCCCGCTGCTCGAAACCTCAGGTTCCAGCTGTCTTGGTCCCAGCCCGAGACAGCCCTGTTTGTACCTTGCTTCCCCCCTCCGGGATCTGATTACCCTCAAGACATTGCCTCGCTATTTGGCGAGTACTTGTTGACCACCCCTCTCCACCCGGGCACAGCTAGTTCCCTCTGCGGGGTGCCCGGGAGGCAAGCTCCATCTGTTCCTCTCTATCCCCAGATCCCACGTTTGTTCATGGCCTTTGTTAACACCTACCGAGGTTGTCATGAGGTTACGACTGATGTTTTTACTTTGCTCTCTGTACCCTGTAAGTTCATGGTTGTATCTCTAACTCTTTACTGCATGTTAAACGCTGTAATACATTTGTTATCTTCAATAAATTGTTTGAAACAGTAATAACATGGCCCTAAGTGGCTGATGAGTGACCACATCATTTATTGGAAAAAGCAGTTGATAAAAAAGAATAAAGCGCTTGGAACTCAGACATGGTATGTGATGGCACTGGTAAGAAAGATAGTAACAAGCCAACTTGCATAATAAGAAATGTTTATTGACCATAAAAGTCATAGGAGCTCCAACAATTATAAAAGATAAATATCATGAAAGCATTTCATATAAGCCATGTGTAAAAAACTCCACCAACCACATAAACACAACCAGTGGCTGAAGTGAGCCTACTTGCCGATGGATGGAAATATATTGGCAATCCTGTGACTGGTCATCCCGGTGAAATGACGGTGCTGTCGGTAAATTACTGCTGTTGGAAGATAGCCCTCGTGTGTCAGGCATGGAAAGCACAGGGAGGAAGAGGAAGATGTGATGCTGAGCCGAGGAGCCAGGTGCCTGGGGATAACGTCACGGGCAAGAGCCAATCCAATGGCTGCAGGGAGTGGGGTAGAAGATGCTAAGCAGAAGTTTGTTAGGTGGTCACCATGACAACGCGTTTCGCTCAACTGAGCTTTATCAAGGCATTAGGAATATGGTCTATTGCAAGTGGCAGTTGATGTAGGATAAAATGACCCATTAACATAAAAAAAATCTTTGTCTTTCAAAGTACCATTTTAGTAAATGTGTCTCCAGTCTTTGGGACATTCCTTAAAGTGTATGTAAAAGGACAACTTTGAATAGATAATTGTTAGAACCCCTGTTTCAAGAGACTTCCTTCTATTTTCTGTTCCAAAGACACAACTGATATTCAAAATTTCTTTAAAGTGAAGAAAAATCCCCTCTTATGCTGGTGCGATACATGGTTCAGTTTTTTTTGTTCAGCTAGCCGTCTAAATGAAAAAAATGTCCCCCCCATCCACACATTCGAGGTGGATGGGAGAATCTTCCCTACTGTGTTTATTCTGATAGCGCGACTCCTGCTTGTCAGAATACACTGATCTGTGCTGTAGCTGATCGGCTGCAAGTGCTGGTTGAGTGAAAATACAGTATACCAGTAGTCCTGTTCAGGAGCAGTTGATTGATAAATGAAGGCATTTTATTTTAATGAATGGGAATGGCCATACGACTTCACAGGAACTGGAATTAAAATACATGAATCAAAATGTGACTGGTTACTTCTGAACTGGCTGAATTTTGATAGATGTATGGCCTGCATTAGACGGTTGTCACCAGTGATAACTGTAAACATTTGAATGTTCCATAGCTTTTTGTTTTGGTGACAATAGTCACCAGAACAAATAAAAAGAGTAAATCCCCCAACAACAGATAGAATCAAAAACTTTAAAGGGATAGAACACAAACTTTGAGGTGGTATGATTTGATTAGTTCTTGAGTCTAATTATTCTGGTTAGTAAGCTCTCCATCAGACCAGAAGTTCTCTGGAGTTAAAAAAAAGACCTGAGAGGGGGGTCTAACCTCACCCCACTCTAACGTACAAAAAGTTGGGGATAGATAAACTTTAATTAGGTACAGTACAAGTGTTAACACTGAAGACATTTCAGTTCTAGTTGAAATTCTCTACTATTGTGTACTTTGAGATTTAGTGGCTGAAAATCCTATTCTTCCTTCTAACAGCACAATATTATTTGTTCTCTTAAAATAATAACACCTCTCTGAACAGGCAACCTTACCAGTTGAATTGTAAAAAACTGGAGAGACAAAAAAAAAGTGCATTTTGTCAAGCTATTAAGGCAGTGACCCCGGTTAAGCATCCTTTTGTCCAATGATTTCTTTATTGAGGAGTCTATTAATCAGATGGCTATTGAGTCTAAAGGACTTTATATAGTTTATCCTGACTATCTTTTTATTTGACAGCATTAAAGGATAATTAAGAAATTCATATTAAAATGTACCTCAAAATGAGATTATAGAAAAACTTCCCTAGATCCTACACAGGCTGTGTTAAAAAGGTGAATAAATTAATATTACCAGCTGAGGCTGAGGAGCATTAAGAAATGATCTGCGACGAACGATATTTTTTCCCTGAGAAAATTATCATCTTGATTAAAATTAATATTTCTATAGTAACACATATGGCTGTAGGTAATCATACATGGGCATTCACGGTTGACCAAACACTGATATTTAAGTTTTTGGTAGGTGCTGGTAAGTTGAATTACTTAAAGGCTTCCATTTTTTCAGTACCAGTAGGAAGATTACCCAAGGTCATGGTCCTGCTCCTGCTTCCTTAGTCTCTCCCTATCTATTTCAATTGAAGTAAGGGTATACTTTATTTTGCATTCTCCTTAATGTATAAAACTCCAAGTTGTAACAGCCATGGCAGGTAAAGGTCACTATCACAGAACCCTCCTTGATTTCTTTTCTAACAGTGAAAACTAATAATCCACTACTGCAATCCTTGTCCACTGACTGGTCTGGACTTTTTGCTGCAGATTGTGTCCTAACATCATCATGCTGCCACTTGAAGTTTTCAGGAGCTGTGAGTACCTTGTCAATGGACACTGCTTATAGCCAACAGAAAACATCTACTTCCACAGTGAGTGATACTCTAAGAAGGATGGTTCTACAGAAAAAGTAATGCTTAGAATTGGTGTCCATTTTTTTTAGGCATTTTGGAAATTGTCCTTCACTTCCTGTCATAGAAACATAACAAGAAATCCCTCCAAAGTGAGGAGATGATTACACACAGTGGGAGCCCAGTGGCGGGTACTTGATTTGTCTGCCACAATATCGCAGTCCCGCTATAAGTCACTTACCACCATTACTAGTAAAAAAAAAAAAAAAAAATATCCCGTAGCTTGTAGATGCTATACCTTTTGCGCAAACCAATCAATATACGATTATTGGGGGTTTTTCCCAAAAAATATGTAGCAGAATACATATTTGGTCTAAATTGATGAAGAAATTAGATTTTTTACATTTTTTATTTGGTATGTTCTATTTTTTTCTAATTAATTGAAAGGCTTGTATTACATGAAGCAATGGTGGTTCTGCCACTTTATACAGTATATGTTCATATTTTTAAAAATAAATATACCCAGTTTGGACTTAAAATGTAATGTGTTGCTTTTTTTTCTGCACAGCTGCTCAATTCTATGCATTACTTTTAAATATCTATTTGCCAACACATTAAAATTGTGAGACATACTATATTCAAGATGAACTTCACATTTAATTTAATTTTATAGTTAATACAGAATTTCCGCTTCTAAATATATATCAGCTAATTTATGCAATATCTGTTGACTAAATACCACATTTAGCTCTTAAAAATGTGATAAAGAAAATTAGTATCCTAAAGCCTCCTAAGAAAATTAACACACAAATGATAATATGCAAATGACAGCCAACGCACTTTGCAGTAAGTAGGACAGGCCATTCCGATATTCATTTTCTTATCAAGCTATGTTGCTTGTGGGAGAGGTCCTTAGTTATCTCTGATTTTCTAATTTGTAACTCGGACTTCACAAGTGGATTCATTTATGATTGACATGGCAAGCTTTATTTACGCAAAAAATTTTAATTTTAATTTCCACTCCAGGCTACCAGTAAAATCATTCAGTGAACTGCTAATGCTATTCAGGAAATATGACAAATGTGCCAACATACATGAGTCCACTTATTGTAATTTGAGTTACAATAAGCAAGAGTGAGCAATGGAAACATAAGATATATCTGGATGGCATTGCTGCCTCTTGCCAGTCATTCTGCACAACTCTAAAGTGACTTTGTCATGAGAAAAGTATAAGGGCTGCCATTGCAATCTCTCTATTTGCCCCAGAAACCAATGTCACCAGGACTGAAATTGATGGAAAACACAACATTCTGAATTGTCACCAGAACAGTAGGTGAAAGGAAATCTTCCAATAAGTATATTATGTGGTAACAACTGTCTAGCAGAGGATTTATCTTCACTTGGAGAGTTTTAATTTCATTGTGTTAGAAACAGGAAATTAAGGGAACCCTTTCCATCGGGACAGATAAAAAGAAAACACTTTAAGAGCTGCACTGTATTCAGTAGGGCTGGTGTAGACCAGGTGTAAAAGGTAGACTTAGAATATTTAGCATACCATCCTACACTTAGGTATATGACCCAAATAACTGGTAAACACCACAGAGCAATATTAGCTCCTGTACAGTAATGAGCCAAGATAGGAAGGCCAGGGATGCAACAAGGCTGAATCACTATGACATTTTTTACTTCACTGGTACCCCAGCTACAGCCATATTTTGCTGTGTATACCCATACTCTGTAAATTATGGCCTTGTGCAAAAGACCTTTTGAGGACTTATTCAGTATTTTGTGTCCTAGTGTGTTGCATCAAATTGGAGTTCCATGCACAAAATCGACCTAATCAATTTTGTGTCCATCCGCTTGCTCTTCTTCACCTGAAAAGGAATTGGATAGTTAGGGTTATTTTTTTTTTTTTACTTACTTTGTAATTGTAGATAGAAATACTCACCTATTCTCCACTTCCTCCCTCTGTGGCCACGGGCCGCGCCGTCACTTCCGGTTTGCAATGATTCCTGGGAGCTGAATGTCATCGCTTCCAGGAATCAATGCGCCTTCACCGGCCCCGCTCGTCACTTCCGGTGCGACGCACCGGGAGTGGCGAGAGGGGCCGATGAAGACGCATTCTGGGAGAAGAAGACGCGGAAGAGGACGCAGAAGAGGATCGCACTGGCTTTAGCTGCCCACAACAGAGATGGCAACGCTGGAGAAGAAATTTTAAAAGTGAATATTTCTTCTTGCAGGTAAGTGTGAACCAGGACAGATCAGAGGCTAGCCATTGTGGAATGTACTAGCCCTGACTTTCCCGGGGGTATGTTCATTGAAAAAACGATTCTGTGCCTGGAACTCCGCTTTAAAGTACATGCATTAATGCACCTATGCATTAACAGGTGTTGCATTAATGCAGCCCATTCTAACAAATATGCTGGCAATGCCCCCAAATTTAAAAAAAAAAAAGGACATATACCATTTTTGGCAATGCTTTGCACCACAATGTTTGGAAGTACCCTACTGTGTAATGTGGTACACTGCAGTGTATTTGCGTTTCCTTAGTGCTTCGGAGTGCCATTTAAAATAGATGCTACCTCAACATACTAACACACCTAATGTGCATTACCATGCATTGTGATAATACATGCAAAACATCCACATTTTTGAGGGGCTATACTTGCTTTAAAGATCCTAAAGCATGTTCATAAAATACCAATTATAAAATCTAAGGGGTTTAATTTTTAAGACAGCAGTTTGACCTAACTAAACTGGTACTGCTGTTTTTTTTTTTTTTTTTTTTAAGTGAATATATTTCAAACACAAATTTAAAGCACATCTGTATGCTCATCAAACATGCACTCTGCTTCACTTCCTGTGGAGCCTTACAATTTTAATAAATGAGAAAATAAGAAAGGTGGGTGAAGGATGATACATGACCTTTCAAAGTCATATGCTAACATGGGTTCCACACTGCAGCATGCATTTTACAAATAAAATGTAGAATGCAGGCACTATTTGAATTAGTTAATGAATGTATTGGGGAGAGCAGTATCCAATCTCTTTTCTCGATAAGGCCAACAATTTGATATTATGTATTAGATTATTGAAACTTTCAATATGTTCACCCAGATAAAAATTCAAGTAAACATTTTCCTAAAGCAGGATTCCAGCCAGAAACTTTTTTTTGTCCTGCATTTAGTATGGTACAGTAAGGCCACTTTCACAGAGGCGGACCGTTCAGATTCGCCTGTCAGTTTTTTTGGTGGATCTGAACGGTCACCCCATGCATCTCTATGGGGCATCGGATGTCAGCGGAGACATGTCCGCTGAAATTCGATCCGTCAAATCTGGACAGATGGAAACCCTATTTTCCATCCGTCCAGCAGATCGGATGAGAACGGACAGACGGTCCATTCCCATCCGATTCCCCCATAGAGATGCATGGGGACCTGACAGCTGTTTCTCCGCACACAGCACGGAGAACAGCTGTCATCCTCCTGCTCAGCGGGGGATCAGCGGATCGATCCCCCGCTGAGATAAACTGAGATCGTCTGACGGACGGACTGTGTGAAAGAGCCCTTAAAGTTGAACTAAAGTCTGCAAAAACTCTCCTCCACTTCAGTGAAGTAAAGTTCACCAGCTCCCTTACCTGTGACAAATATTTGTCCAGTCTGCTTACAAGTGTAGCATTGGCTAAAGTTTCAAATTAACATTCTATGTTAGTTTTGTTTTTGTTTTTTTTGTTTTTTTTTTTATTGCAGTCTATGTGCTAAAGGGATATTCCCATTAGCACACTTCAGTATTAACTTCCTGCCAAGGGATAAGAGGAAACATGGTCCCACTAGCAGAAAGTAAGGGGAAATAAGACAAGACTGCTGATTTTCTCAGCTATTTACTAAATCAGAACAAAAACCAGAGCCGGGAATCCTGAAATACCCTCCTTTGAGCCCAGGGTGGTTGGTTAGCATGCCCCAGGGGTGTGTACTTGATGCCCTGGGTTCCCAGGAAGTTGACTAAATGAAACTAGGTATTATTTAACATAGAAGAGGTCTGGTGCTGGATCACAGGGCGTTGAGAATATGAGGGACAGCAATGGAGATATTGTGAATGTTGCATCAAAAGCTGCTTTATCTTTATCCTTGCTGGACAATTATTTTATATAATATATATATATATATATATATATATATATATATATATATATATATATATATATATATATATATATATATATATATTATTATTATTATTATTAATAATAATAATAATAATAATAATAATAATAATAATAATAATATAATTATATATAATATATATGGAAAGTGCTGCATAAATTGGCAGCACTATAAAAGTACCTGTAATAAATAATAAAATAAAGCTAAAACATTCAGTGCCGCTTCACCTCCTTTGTAGAAATAAAATAATTATAATATTGATTGAAAATGACTGCTTGGTAAAGCACAATTAAAAAAAAAAAAAAAAATTAAACAGCATTGAAGTCCTTTTTTAATGTATAGTGAAATATGACTAGTCAGTACACACATGATGTATGTATATAACGAAAATATTGTTACATAATTTACATTAAATGCAAAAAATCCTTCCTGTGAACACAAAGCATCAATATCCATCAATGTTCCCAAGCTTGAAATGATCATGTTTTCAGCTAAATCAATGTGTGGCTTAAAAAATGTTACCCGCTGGTACACTAAACCAAAAATAAATAACGGTGAACAAGATAAATCGTAATTGTATATGATGGCGTTCAGCATTACCAGTATACCAATTGCCAGTATAAAAACAATTACGTGTTTGTTCTTGAGCTTTGAGATGAGCTTTTATTAAAACTATAAGGAATATTGGCATCTAAACTAGTAATGTGCTCCAATGAATATAATTCATCAGTTATCACTATCTAGTCTGCTGAAATTGTGTGAGAGAAGAAAAAATGTTTTTTTTTTTATGTTGCAGCTTGCCAGTCCTCATATGTGGTAGCAATTTTTTTTTCTTTTTTTGGCTCTTTTTTTACCTTGTGATTCTGCCAGTAACACACTTCCTGTCCGAAGGTAACAATGCTGATGCGTTGTATTGTATGTTTGGAGAAATAGTGTTGTCACCATAAGAAAGGGCTACAAACACCTCCCCCGTGAGTTTGGGAACATGTTGACATGCTAACTTAACAGTATAATTGCCACTTTTCTGTCAGTAAATCTACGCAACTACTTTAACCAGTTCTGGAAGGATTTGCCCCCTTAATGACCAGGCCATTTTTTTACGATTCGGCACTGCAATACTTTAACGGAAAATTGCACGGCCATGTGACACTACCAAAAAAAATTTATGTTCTTTTTTTTCCCACAAATAGAGATTTATTTTGGTGGTATTTGATCCCCTCTGTGATTTTTATTTTTTGCGCTATAAACAAAAAAAGAGCGACAATTCTTAAAAAAGAACAAATATTTTTCACATTCTGCTATATAAAACATTCCAAAAAAATTTAAAAATCAAAAATTTTCATCCTTTTAGGCCAATTTGTATTCTGCTACATATTTTTGGTAAAAATAAAAAAAAAATCGCAATAAGCGTAATTTGATTGTTTTGCGCAAAATGTATCACGTCTACAAACTAGGAGAAAGATTTATGTAATTTTTATTTATTTATTTTTGTTTACTAGTAATGGCGGCGATCAGCGATTTTTAGCGGGAATGCGACATTGCGGCAGACAGATTGGACCCCTGACATTAATGACACTTTTGGGGGAGACCAGCGACATTACTACAGTAATCAGTGCTAAAAATATGCACTGCCACTGTACTTATGACATTGGCAGTGAAGGTGTTAATACAGTGGTGATCAAAGGGTTAAGTGTGAGCCTAGGGGAGTGTTTTCTAACTGTATGGGGGATGGGCTTGTGAAATGACCAGAGAGACCTGTGATCTTTTATTGAAGGATCACAGGCGCTGTGTGATCATTTCAGAGAGAAGAACAGTTAGCTGTATTTACAACAGCTGACCGTCCTTCTCTCTCAGCGGGGAGCGATCGTGGGTGCCCAGCGACAATCGCGGTCGCTGGTCCTTTGGATCAACATCCCTGCTGCCTAGTAGGAGCAGGAGCGCGCCCTTCAGCACCACTCCTGTGACCGACGTACCTCTACATCGTTTTGCGCAGCCAAGCCAGCCTGCTGCAGTAAAACTGCGGTGGGCGGTCGACAAGCAAATTTCAATTGTCATTTTCAATAATTTTTTAAATATAACAATCCTGGTGATCCTGCCCTGAAGGTCCTTGTTGAGGTGATTGTTAAACGGGGACAATGCTCTGTCCCTGTCTCCCAGCTGTGACCTTGAATTATAACAATGGCACATTGGATTGCAATAAAGACTACAAGTGGCTGTTTTACCATACATTATCCAAAAAAGATTAATATTTTATGAAAAAAATTTGTGATGATAATACATTATGTTTTAGCAAACTGAATGTAATTATGTTAGGGTTTATTTCTACTTTAAACTTGTTAGACATACTGTAGTATGAAATTCATCTTGTCGTTGATTTAAAATACACAGACAATGGTCACTAGGCATGCAAGCACTTGACATTTCACAGACTAAGGTTCAATCACTGGTGGAATTTTTACTAACATAGTCAACATTCTTTAAAAGGGCATCATAAAGCATTTACACCTGGCTTAAAATAATTAAACGGTTTGACTAACTTTCCACAATGAGCTTAAGGCTTGCCACTGAAAAGATCAAACTTAGCCATTCGTAGAAATGGCAAAGCCTAAGGGCTCTTCCACACGGCCGCTCCGTGTGTCCACAAATCATCTTATTTTTTTGCGGATGATTTGCGGACATAATGTAAGTCTATGGCATTGTGGATGTCAGCGGAATACCATCCGCTGACATCCGATTTTCTTCCTTTCAGTTCTGTTCCGTTTTTTGGAACGGAACAGAACCCTATTTTTTCATCCGTTCAAAAAACGGAAAGGAAGGAAAATCGGATGTCAGCGGTGTCACCCGCTGACATCCGCAATGCCCATAGACTTACATTATGTCCGCATATCATCCGCAAATGGATGGGGTGATATGCGGACATACGGAGTGGATGACACAAATGTCATCCGCTCCGTGAAAAAAAAAAAAAAAGTCCCGTAGTGGAGCTTTCACACGGAGCGGCCGTGTGAAAGAGCCCTAAGAGACAAAGGTCTTTAGCATTAGTTCTGAACTTCCATACTGTCTAAAGGATCTAACATAGAAGAACATCATATTTGGCTGATGAAGACCTTGCCCAAATGTAACTTCCAACCCAACTGTTTCTGTTTGCCCTTAAAACTGGTGGTGTTCCAAAAATGGGTTGGCTGTCATACAACAAAATCTAAAAAAAAACTCTTTCTGCTGAAAATCATCTTGAGCGCAAGCACTAGAAACATCATAATCTCTAAAAACCTATAATATAAATGTTTCAGAATGATTTGATGCCTTGCTCTCCAAGCAATACAGATGTTGCAACCTTTACCCACCAACACTAACCCAACGAATTCACTGATACAGGGATCCACTTCTAATCCTCAAACACAAACACTAGGTGCTACCGCACTCACTCCTTTGAATACTTTGGGCCGGATTTAAAGAAACTGCAGCTTCAAACATCTATGACGTGTTTCAGTTTCGCCGCGTTCAAATCAATTAACTGGCGCTGCGGCGAATTGGCGAGTAAAACAGCAATAATGAATTCCGCCGTCAGCGGGATTCACTTACGATCGCGGCTTCGCCAATTCGCAAACTTATGTCTTCCTGCTTATAACAGTTTCACATAGCGATGTGGGCTAGTGGATTAGTGCACACATCACATGTCTGTAATTCATCTCCCTCTGCTGTAGGTTCGAGGCTTACCATCTCCACCTACTTTTTTTATTTTCTTTTTTTGTTTATATTGCTAAAATGGAACGGATTACATCATATATATTGCTAAATAATGTTACACTCAGAAGCGCTTGCAAGCTTACACCATTTTAAGTGTTTTTTTGATCTTGTCTGTGTGTCGAATCGATCTTATGAAGGAAAGTACCAAAGGCAAGTGACCAAACCCCTACCCTACTTCAGGGCAAGATGAAACCTCACAATTTTACCATGGTCTTCTTCCCACATTCCATACAATGTTTAGTTCTTTAGCTATATGTGCTTTTTAGCCTTAACACACTCCATTTTTTCCACCATACAGCTTTATTCTGCACAATAGCTAAGTGCTTTGCAACTTCACTGCAGTTCACAACGTCATGGGTTCAAATCACATCACTACACTTGGGATCTCTTTTCACTCTCATTTTTTTAAACAGTTTTTTTAAACTATCTTGAATTTGGGGGGGGAGGGGGGTGTCCTACCCAAATTTCAAGCACATCAATGGAAACAACACAATTTTGATTTTATGAGTGTGGTCCTAGTTTTATCGAGATGCAATTCTTTACATATTTACCATGGTTCTTACAATTTCTTGACCAATAAACATAGGTGTCTGATATTGGACTCTCTCCATATTTCAACAACACAGGCCCTCATAGTCCAACACTACATTTGCCTCACACCTCAACACAACACTGTCACATCCCTACTCTACATTACAACCCCTCACATCACCAGTACAAGCAGCATGCAAAGTGCAAAACTCCGGCCTTGGCAGCTTAATGGGCCATACACTAACAATTTGTCTAGACTTTTTCCTGTAGACTTAACCAAACCATATAATAGAAGCTCAAACCTCAACACTTTCAATTTGGATGCAATCAGGCAGGCCCTTGCACTACATAGAAAATGTCAATCGGAAGGATAAAGTCTTCTCTAAATCTTACAGTGTGGATGGCCCTTTTGTCTGTAGGCACCCACACAAAACAAAAAAACACATGTTCAATTCTAATGTATTTATTTATTTGAGAATGACAGCAGAAGGAGGGATGCAGCAAAAGAATATTGTCACTCTCCAGTCCGTGTGCCTTTACAGCGCCAGACCACGATCTTTGCTCCATGGCTACGGGATTCTGATGTCTTCCACAACTTCCGGCAGAGTTCAGAATCCATTCTGCACCTCTACCAGCTCATAGGGGACAGGCATGGCAAGGTTGCTGGGCAGCTTCCAAGCCACTTTCGAAGTTCCAGGGTGTTCATGTTGGTCATTGGCCATGTGCCTTACCAAATATCCACTGACCACAAAAGAAAATGAGTGGAGTCCATCAAGGTGGGTTTCTACCACCTACACCCGCAAGCAGTACCACTCCTGGAAAAATAAAACAAAGGATAAGACATTTCATTATGAAAATCACATCTTAATGCCTGTTTGCTTCATTCTGAACTTCATTTAATTTCGACATCACGAGTGAAATAACACATTTTATGCCAACTTACACAAACCAGAAATCATTAATGTAAACATTTGAATACACACCTGTGACGCCAGACAGCCCATCACCACAGGCTTCCCATGGTACGTGCCATGATTCCAAGATGTTGATGTTCTGGAAAATTACAACACCATAAGATACCAAGCAGCCGTTCATGTTATCAATAACTACACAGGTGGCATAGACACAAATAAACACCTGCCAGCTCTTCTCAGCCCTTTACACTATTCACAATACCAACATGTTTATGGTTAGAGGTGCATGTTTTTGCTCAAGTAACACAATTTTACCAATGTTGACTACACTTTATCTACAATGGCAAGTGTCATTGGCAGATGATAATCACCCTCTGTCTCCCTGTGAGTGGCACCTCTGCTAACTAGCTAATTAATACACATGCCCTATCTTGACCGGTTACAGTACTTACATGTAAAGTGGCTAGCAACCAGGGTATTCCGGGTGGCCATACCGGCAGCGGTGCTCCGCCGCCTGGGGGCCGCCGGCTGACGGACCTCTGGCTCCCTCTCCTCCGTCAGCTCCCAAGAATCATCCCGGGCAACGCACATGTTGTGCAACACGCAGCACGCCAGGATGATCTTGGAAGCCTTTGTAGGAGAGTACAGGAGTTCACCCCCAGGCCGGGCCAAGCAGAGAAACCGGGACTTGAGAAGACCTATGGTCAACTCAATGATACTCCGGCTTCTCCGCAAGGCCCTGTTGTAATTCCTCTCTGCTGGGCCCTGGGGGTACCTGATTGGAGCCATCAGCCACGTCAGCTGCGGGTAACCAGCATCCCCTGAAAAATAAGAAAAATATACATTAGTTATTCATATCATGTGACTTTAGATGACTCCTCAAAATGGGAGACAATTAGGCATTTTACTAAACAACCTGCTCGTCTGTTTGCAAAAAATCATATGAAACATCTCAACTCTGTCTAACTGCCTAAATCACTAATACAAATGGGAAAAAGGACACACAAAGTGGTGGGTTTCTCTTGCAAGTTACAACTTGGCCCCTATTCTGTTCCTATTACATTAGCCTAGGTCTTACTTCTGGAATATATCTGCAACTAGAGTGAGGAAACCAATATTGACTCACTTATGCAAAGTACTTTGGGGATATGGCAATACCATTGGAATCATTTGTAGGTTTTCTTTGGGTGGCTAGAGGACACCATTTACACATTGGTTAACCACCTTCATTGGACTCAAAGACAACTTTGCAAATCTTTCTTTTGTGAGCTGCTAAGCTGCTGATCTGGTTGTGTGTGAACAGCCTGACAACTAATAACACATCCATTTTAGGTAGGCTTTGCTTAAATCAGGGTGTACACCGATGTAGCTTATTCCTATGTCTATGTAATCTTACAGTTTATGTTGTTAAGACAAAATACTTTACCAATAAGCCACCCTTCGGGCATTTGTCCACTTTCAAACACCTCGTACAGAGTACTGGTTCTTAACATACTGGAATCATGGCACGACCCTGGGTGACCAGTGTTGACACTCATGATGCGCTGTTTGGCGTCACACACTAATTGGACGTTCACAGAGTGGTACTGCTTGCGGTTCCGGTATTCACTTTCGTGGCTCCTTGGGGGCCTAATGGCTATGTGGGTGCCATCGATTGCCCCTAGGATTTGCGGCATGTGTGCCCGCCGGTAGAAACCCAACTTGACTTCATTCCACTCATTTTCATTCTGTGGCCAGTGGATAAAATTGGGCACTATATCCACTATGGCATTAATGACCAACATGAACACCCTTGAAACTGTGGGCTGGCTAATGCCCATGATACTTCCCGAAGTGGCTTGGAAGCTGCCACGCCCTAAAATATACAAAGTGGCCAGCAATCTGGCCATGCCGGGCACCGCATGGCCGCGCTGTGTGTCCGGGTCAATTTTCTCTGCTATGAGCTGGTAGAGGTGTAGAATAGTTCCTCGCTCGAGCCGGAACTTCCTCCTGACATCAGAATCCCGCAGCTTGTCCAAATAGATCCTTGGAGCAAAAATGCGTGGCTGGCGAGGTAAGGGCACACGGACTGGAGGTGCTGCTGCTGAAGGTGCTGCTGCTGCTGCTGCTGCAGCTTCCCCACCTTCTGCTGCCTCCTGTGCCAGGGCCTCCTCAAACAAGGCACCAATAAATGCCAGCATTGCACCATCTAATGCGTCTGGGATATCGTCCTCCATTTTGAACGCGCAAATTCGCGAATGCGCAGATATATATAGAAACGGCCGCTAATTATCACACCTGTGAGCCAGCTATAAAAGGAGCACATGGCCAATATGGCTGCTGGATGTTATAGATCGATGTTTCTTATGTGCTAGCAAGACCCTGTGACCCACAACCTACATTATCTGGAGGTAAGACAATTGTATCTCTCTCTCCCAAAAAAAAGGAAGGAGACAATTTGTACTTATCTTGGGTGTGCTTAAGTTGTCTATGGTGAATCCCATGTGCTAGCAAGACCCTGTGACCCACAACCTACATTATCTGGAGGTAAGACAATTGTATCTCTCTCTCCCAAAAAAAAGGAAGGAGACAATTTGTACTTATCTTGGGTGTGCTTAAGTTGTCTATGGTGAATCCCCTCCAACCCACAATAGCTTGGGAACCCCTCAAGTGTCTTTTAATCATTGGCAGTTGGCCCCATGTGCATGTGGTTTGGACATGTGTTTTCTCATGTTTGTTAAAGGTGTGCAGTCTAGATTTGGCATCTAAACCTGCCCCCTTACCTTCCCAGCTTCCAAAGACACCATTTTTGCTTTCCTGATAACTGTAATTTATTATGTGCACGTATGTAGGTCATGCGATTTCTCATGTATGTTTAATGTTTGCAGCCTCCTTTTGCCTATAAAGGATTACACCACCACCACCACCACCACCACTGTGTTTGTGACATTAGGTAAGTGTTTGGAGGGCCTCGTGTGATTTGTACCCCTATGCGTTTTCTTATGTGTTTTTTTTTTACATTTCTTTGCAGCCTCTTCTGCTCTTTAACACCACCACCACCACCACCACCACCACTGTGTTTGTGCCATTAGGTAAGTGTTTGGAGGGCCTCGTGTGATTTGTACCCCTATGAGTTTTCTTATGTGTATTTTTTGTACATTTCTTTGCAGCCTCTTCTGCTCTTTGCCACCACCACCACCACCACCACCACCACCACTGTGTTTGTGCCATTAGGTAAGTGTTTGGAGGGCCTCGTGTGATTTGTACCCCTATGCGTTTTCTTATGTGTTTTTTTTTTACATTTCTTTGCAGCCTCTTCTGCTCTTTGCCACCACCACCACCACCACCACCACTGTGTTTGTGCCATTAGGTAAGTGTTTGGAGGGCCTCGTGTGATTTGTACCCCTATGAGTTTTCTTATGTGTTTTTTTTGTACATTTCTTTGCAGCCTCTTCTGCTCTTTGCCACCACCACCACCACCACCACCACCACCACCACTGTGTTTGTGCCATTAGGTAAGTGTTTGGAGGGCCTCGTGTGATTTGTACCCCTATGCGTTTTCTTATGTGTTTTTTTTTTACATTTCTTTGCAGCCTCTTCTGCTCTTTGCCACCACCACCACCACCACCACCACTGTGTTTGTGCCATTAGGTAAGTGTTTGGAGGGCCTCGTGTGATTTGTACCCCTATGCGTTTTCTTATGTGTTTTTTTTTTACATTTCTTTGCAGCCTCTTCTGCTCTTTAACACCACCACCACCACCACCACCACCACTGTGTTTGTGCCATTAGGTAAGTGTTTGGAGGGCCTCGTGTGATTTGTACCCCTATGAGTTTTCTTATGTGTATTTTTTGTACATTTCTTTGCAGCCTCTTCTGCTCTTTGCCACCACCACCACCACCACCACCACCACCACTGTGTTTGTGCCATTAGGTAAGTGTTTGGAGGGCCTCGTGTGATTTGTACCCCTATGCGTTTTCTTATGTGTTTTTTTTTTACATTTCTTTGCAGCCTCTTCTGCTCTTTGCCACCACCACCACCACCACCACCACTGTGTTTGTGCCATTAGGTAAGTGTTTGGAGGGCCTCGTGTGATTTGTACCCCTATGAGTTTTCTTATGTGTTTTTTTTTTTACATTTCTTTGCAGCCTCTTCTGCTCTTTGCCACCACCACCACCACCACCACCACTGTGTTTGTGCCATTAGGTAAGTGTTTGGAGGGCCTCGTGTGATTTGTACCCCTATGCGTTTTCTTATGTGTTTTTTTTTTACATTTCTTTGCAGCCTCTTCTGCTCTTTGCCACCACCACCACCACCACCACCACTGTGTTTGTGCCATTAGGTAAGTGTTTGGAGGGCCTCGTGTGATTTGTACCCATATGCGTTTTCTTATGTTTTTTTTTTTTTTCCTTTTCTTTGCAGCCTCTTCTGCTCTTTGCCCACTACTACCACCACCACCACGACCAAGTCTGTTTGTGCCATTAGGTAAGTGTGTTCTGTAACTGTTCACTAATTATACTGTATATGAAGAGCAATCTGCAAATCCTGTTTTTTCTGTTTTCTCTTTTGTCATTTCAGATTTAGGAGTTTGGGGCTCTTTGCTGCTGCTGGACAGCCAGATTCTCTGCCCACCTCGTGCTCCCATGGCCCCACCCACTGGAAGGATGAGAAGGGCCAGGGGGGCCAGGGGGGCCAGGGGGGCCAGGGGGGCCAGGGGGGGCAGGGTGGGCAGATCGTCTGGCTCTGGTGTGAGGGAGGCTCCAGCTGTATCCATGAGGGAGTCCACCATCCCCATCCCGGAGGAGGAAGCCGGGGGAGGTGTTAACACACCAAGTGGACAAGCTGGCTCTTCTGACAGTAGTCCTGGAGCGGGTCCGTCCACCAGAGTCAGCTTGTCCACATTAACCCGGCTTCCCCGTTTCACCCACAATCAGTGCTGTGCCCTGGTCCACGCCTATATGGCCAGATATCAGGCGATACATGGGACCAGGGCCGCGTCTTACTCAGTAACAGAGAAGAACAGATTGTGGGATGAAATCCGGGATGCTGTAAATGCACTGGGTGAAGCACCTCGCCACCGTGACAGTGTGCGGAAGAAGGTCAACGACATCTGTGGGTCCGTTCGGAAGAAGCTAATTGCATGGGCTGCGGAGGGTCTTTATGACCGTCAAGGTCGGCTGGATGAACGTGCACGAAGTTCTCTCTGGGATTATCAATTACCTTTCTTGAACATCATAGGACCCGATACCATCTTTCCCAGAGAGGACTTAGATTCGGATGCTTTGCACCGAGGTAGGATATTATCTTGGATGTCAATTGTGTGAGTTGTTTGGAAAAGATTAACTACTATCCTATGTGTGACATTAAGAGAATGTGATACTTGCCCTTCCAATTGTCCTTTTTTTGTTTTCCCCAACCTGCAATTTGTTCATCTGTAGCACGGATCTCAGCCCCTCCACAGCCCATGCAGCTTGGCGAACCAGACGGACTCACAGGTGTTGACATCAGTGCTGACCCTCCTCCTGGTAGGTCCAATATCATACTGTGCCAAACAATGTAGATGTTTTTTTTTGGCCAAGATAGCTCATATTGCTATGTCCTTTACAGAAGATCCGCAGCAGGGAACACACCCAGTGCAGCTAGGCCTGGAGGAAGGTGTTGGTATGTCTAGTCAAATAATGTTTTTTTGAATCTTATTAACCCCATTAACACACATGTTTTTTCTTAGGAAAGAGTGTTGCCTTTTAGATGTTTACCCTGCAAAACACAGTTGACAGCATTAATGGGTGCCGTCATTAGTAGGCAGACCAAGCCTTCTTAACCTTTGGGAGGGTTTAGCAAGTGTCCTATGAGCCCAGGAAAGCACTTTTGAATGTTTGGCCTCAATGCTTCATTCATGAAGCTAGGAGGGCAATCTGGCCATAATCATTACTGACTAAGGTTATGTACTAAACATGTTTTTTTTTTTTTTTTTTAAAAGAACATCAGGCCCCTCTTGACGTTGCAGCTGGAGTTGGATCAGGAGCTGGCGACGATTCTGCATCCAGTGCTGTGGTATGTGATATAAGGGAACAAGGTGCACATGTAACATTTCAATGGTAGCATTGATTTTGGACTAGATGTGGCTTACATTGTGTGTGTTAAATTAGTGCTATGACATTCTGACGATGCACCAGCACAACAAGAGTTCTATCTTGAACATCAGGGAATTATGTTATAATTTGGTGTGCCACTAATGTTCCAAAAACATCCAGGATCTTTAAAGTCCGGCCCGTCTTTGATTTTCCAGGTCCAAATTCATGGGTATCGTTTGGTTGGGTTGTCCTCTAGCCGATTGATGGCAAGATTTTAGACAACATACGTAGATGTATAAAGTCATTGGTGTAGTAACAGATTTACCAAAAGCATAAACAACCTACCACACCAGGGTTAATTGGGAACACCTTCATGTTGAATCTTTTTTGCCTTTGTCATATTAGTCCTACCAATATAATATGTACCCATTATCAGAAGTGTTGCTAGCTTGGATAATCTTACAATGAACAAGTACTCATTAGAAGCACATCAAACTTTTCAACGTTCTGCTTGGGGTGTTAAGTTGTCAAACTAATCTGAAATATTTAGTCATGATGTTTGATAATGATTTGGTCTATTTCTTCTGCTTTCAGGTAGCCTTAGATGCAGAGGGATTGTCACCTACCCAACTTCGTCCATCTATGCTGGATGTAGCCGAGAGGCTGCTTGATGAGTATCAGGTCCAAAATGAGTTAAGGAGGCGTACTCAGCAATCTACTGAGGCAGTACGTCTGCTCGGGCTCATACAGGAATCTGTAGCAACAATGGTACAGGTTCACCAGGATATGTTACAGGTTCAACAGGATATGCGTAACAGCTTGGTAAGTTTAGCAGACCAGCATCAACGGGATCGGCAAAGTGTTGACACTCAGGTGCTGGCCACACGCCAATGCCTGTTTGGATCTGAAGATGCCCCATTGGCAGAGCCCTCCCAAACATCTCACTCACCTGCCACTGCAGGTTGTGGTAGTGGGAGGGTAATGCCAGTGTTGGCCACTTGTCAGGCAGCTGGGGATGGGACAATTCCTCCTGTAGCCACTCCTAGCACTTCACACTCCGTTCGGACTCCCACACCCCTCAATGAGCAATCCTCCTGCACAACCTCAATGCGCACTGGTTCCACAGTACCCCTTCCACCTGACTACATTCCCTCCACACCTTTATCACTTCACTCCTCCCCAGGCCGTTCTTCTTTTTTGTCACCAATGCGACATGTCGTTTGCCCCCGCACCGTGGACCACAACAACCAATCAACCACCACTCCCCACACATCTTCACAACCCTTGCACCACCAGCAGCATCAAATAGCCTTGGAGCAGCAACGATCCCATCTCATGGTAATGGCACACGTTACCCAAATTCTTAGGCTGAGCACAGAGCAGATGGGACTATTGGCACAAGATCTTCAGTCTGGGACATTTCCAGGGTTCAACACCCTGCATCAGCAGCAGCCTCAGACACAAGATCTGATTCTAATGGGCCACTTTACCAGAACTCTAAGGCTAACCCCAGAGCAGATGGGACTATTGGCCCACCATTTGATGGCAGGAACCTTTCCATTGCTCACCACACTGCTTCAGTCACCACCACCACCACCAACTTAATTTCTTTTTTTTTTTTTTTTTTGGTTTTGTTAATGATTGTTACATTGGCCAATTTGTGGGGCCATTTTTTTTTTAAATTTGAGGGTGGCACAATATGATTTCTTATAGTGCTTTTTTTGGGGATGAAATAAAATTTTATGCAAAATGATTAGTTTGTGTTTGCTCTTTGGTTTTTTAGGAGTGTTGGTGGCCAAGTAATGGCCCTGGTTAATGTAGGCATTTATACACACGTGCTTCTCGATCTCCAAACATATGATTTCATGTAAATTTAGATAACTCAATGTTCACATAACGACCCAAGAAAAGGTCTCCCTTCAAATGTAGCTTCAAAACAAGTCTCAAGGCTAACATAAACCAAAGCCAACATACTAACAATTACAGACCACACCACTCAAGTAAACAAATACAACACAAAAGACATTCGATGTGTACACCAAAAAGAAAACTTGGGTAATAAAATAAATGTTTTAATAACACATGTGGGTGTCTACCAACTGTAGCGTACAAAAAATATATTACAATATATAATAGAATGAACTAAATTGCCAATGTAACATTTGTGTTGCAAAGAGCAACATACTTAAATTTAATTTAGATAAACATTTTAAACATTTTTTATGTTTTGACATCATTTTTTGGAAGGTTTTCACAAAAACAATTCATTTTTGTAAACATTTTTGGTTTTGTCCGTTGCCATAAAAACAACAAGGCTTTTTTGTAAACATTTTTGGTTTTGTCCGTTGCCATAAAAACAACAAGGCTTTTTTGTAAACATTTTTGGTTTTGTCGGTTGCCATAAAAACAACAAGGCTTTTTTGTAAACATTTTTGGTTTTGTCCGTTGCCATAAAAACAACAAGGCTTTTTTGTAAACATTTTTGGTTTTGTCCGTTGCCATAAAAACAACAAGGCTTTTTTGTAAACATTTTTGGTTTTGTCCGTTGCCATAAAAACAACAAGGCTTTTTTGTAAACATTTTTGGTTTTGTCCGTTGCCATAAAAACAACAAGGCTTTTTTGTAAACATTTTTGGTTTTGTCGGTTGCCATAAAAACAACAAGGCTTTTTTGTAAACATTTTTGGTTTTGTCCGTTGCCATAAAAACAACAAGGCTTTTTTGTAAACATTTTTGGTTTTGTCCGTTGCCATAAAAACAACAAGGCTTTTTTGTAAACATTTTTTTTTTGGTTGCCAAAAACAAGGCTTTTTTTTTTTTTTTTTGGTTTTTTTGGTTCCCAAAAAAAGGGTTTTTTATAAATTTTTATATTTTTTTTGGTTGCCAAAAACAAGGCTTTTTTTGTTTTTTTTTTTTTTTTGGGTCCCCAAAAAAAGGGTTTTTTATAAATTTTTATATTTTTTTTGGTTGCCAAAAACAAGGCTTTTTTTGTTTTTTGTTTTTTTTGGGTCCCCAAAAAAAGGGTTTTTTATAAATTTTTATATTTTTTTTGGTTGCCAAAAACAAGGCTTTTTTTTTTTTTTTTTTTTTGGGTCCCAAAAAAAGGGTTTTTTTTTAAACTGTTTTTGATTTTTTTGTTAGATTTTTGTTTATAATGGGCAACAATTACAAATGTGACATTTCTTTGTGTTGCAACGTGCAACATAAGTAAACAAACCACAAAAAAAAAATACTAGGATCTTTTTAAAGGTGTGACATTCCTAACGAATGGCTCCTTAGGGTCTGGATCCACGCCACAAAGGTGTTCCAAATATAGAATTCGGTCTCCGCACCACCTCATATAATCCAGGAGGACCTCGTAGGTGAGGTGGGTGTGCCCTGGGTAGAAAAAAACATGACAATTAGTTTTAGGCAAAATGATCCAAACAAGGATTGTAATTAATGTGCCTCAACAAATATGCTTAGGAGTCTATTGGTTGGCTTTTATCAACACTCTGAAGCAAATATGCTAAATTGCTGTTGTAAACCTTAAACTCAAACTTTCACAGCAAATTGTTCAAAAGGTTACATAAGATGGCTTGGAATGTTAGTAGCAGTTCCACCAAAGCTAAGTAAAATGCTTTTCTGCATGTAAACACAAGCAATCATTTTGAAGAATGTAAGGTGTTTTGGGTTCAATTGGTCAACACGATACATGTGCACACATTTATCTCTATCACCATTGGAATCTGTGGAGCGTTCTCTCTCCCTCTTACTGTCTATAGATTGAACCTGACACATAGTAGAGACTCACCCTTAGGAATTTTGAGGGCCAGTTCTGGACGGAGCAGATGTGTCTGCTCCCCTGATCTCCTTTCCGCCATCCCAGCTGTGTTAAGAGAGAAGAAAAAGTTTATCAACAAATGGACTCACGCTAACTGTAGGTTACGCAGTCATGAAAACGCTCTAACACCCACTCATTACCCCTCCACATTTCCCTGAAAGTTTTATTTAGACATTGATATGGTGGTGATGCAGATTTGTACAGTGCAAGCGTCATTCTTCTGGGTGAAGCTTGTAGCGTTAAGGATACGTACTCCCTGCTTTTGTGCTGATTGTGTTTTTCTGATGTTTTTGGTGCCTCAGCCCTGCCTGTTCTAAGTGTTGGAAACATATCATTTTGGGAGGGCTGCGGAAAACTAATCAGGTTAGACTTACACTCTCTAGGTTTTTGGGGACAAGAGAAATAACAATCCTCCTTTTTACATGGCCCCTGTACACACCTCTAGGCACCTCCCTCCTGTTGTTTGACCCCACAGCAGGCAGCTTGCTATGGAGGCACATGAGATGAAGCCAAGCACCCTGTGCCTGTTCAGGCACTAGGCTGTGAGCCAGCCTTGCCCCCCTCCCTTCCAATGGTCTCAATGATTAGGAGTGACAGCATCAGGAGGCAATATTGGCATGCTGTCACCTCAGTTAAGGAGGAGGGGGAGTCTGTTCCAGACAAGTATTAGTGCAAAAATTTGGACCGTAAAAAATGGTCCCAGTAAGTCTTAGGGGGAATATGCACACCTATCACTTGGAATACTAATGCATAGAATGCATTCACATAAAGAACCCGCTGCCTTTAGAACAACTTGAAGCCTGAGCGGGGACATACACAGTTAGCATTTCTCCACTTACTAAGTAGACACATTACTGGAAAAGCACACAACTTACCATCATCAGGTTTTTTTGGGGCCCCTGAAGTGGATGGCGTGGCTGGCTCTGGAGAAACTGCACAAAAAGAACACAAATTGTGAACTGGAATGTGGTACATTACCGAGGAAGAGTATTTATGAAAGATTGACAAACACACATTTTCAGTGTTGACTAAATCAGGACATGATTAAATTACAATGTCCCCTAAAAATTTACAAGTACAAAGCACACCATTTCCAATGTAGAGAAACTAACACCAATTTAGAATAGGGTGGCTTGAGATAACTTACAAAAGATAACATGTCCTGTAAAGCTCCCCAAAACCACCTTTCAAACATGAAGGTTAAGCAAGAGTGTTTCATGACCAACCTTCCTGTCACATATAGCAAAACTACACTTGCTTTGACTCCAACTTAGATTATCCTAGATACACATCATCCTAGCACACACAATTCATGTGAGAATCTAATTTTAGGTACTTACAGACTAGTTCAGGGGAGCCTGGAGTGGGGGAGGATGGGGGAGACCCTACATGGGGGGATGGTGTCCCTTCATGGGGGGATGGCGTTGTATCTCCTAGAAACACAAAGACACAAATACAATCCTTGAACAAAAGCTATTTGATAAAGGCACACAGAAAGTAGTCTGGAAACATTGAAGGTAGTAGTTACAGTGGACTGGGTAAGCAGTGGCCCCTCTTCCCCAGTCCTCCACAACAAACATCCTCAATGTCAGCTGCTACAAAACCCCAATGTCAAAATATATATATTACAGCCCTTATATTTACCAGGACACATTGAACACACAAACACATGTAGAATACTTACTTCCCCTTTGAGGAGAGCCCAGGTCCTCATCCGAGTCGGACCAATTGGCCTCTTCTTGGCCAACAGTTTGTTCCTGGCCCGGATCCAGGCGACTCGGCCCTGCCTGAGGCTCCTCTCTTGCTGAAGTTACATCAACCACAAAAGAAAACAAAACAAACAATCATTCCTCCAAGTTCGACCTAATACACAACACACCAGCACATCCACATTACTTACAGGGGGCCTGAGAAGGCTGAGCCGCAACATCCTGATCACTGGTTTCTAAAATAAAAGAAAAACATTATATATTATTTATGGACACAAATAGGCAGTAACCTCTCATCATGCTAGCACCATACTCAATGCCCCTACAATTCAGAACATAGAAGTGCACTTACACCAATGAGATGCATTGACCATGTTTTAAAACAGGAGGGCACCATGCAAATTAAGCGGGCGCCTAAGGCCTCGCACCTACAGGGGCCTTGCGGCCAGTGGCGGAGCACCAACATTTCGAAGGGCGCAGTCAGGGAAATCTCCCAAGTAAAAGATTGCTTTCAATCCTCGGATCAAAAAGTTGCAGCAGTGTGCTGCAGTCCCTTCACTGCGTCTGCCAGGTGTCTGTTGTCCGCTGACACTTACTCCTCCTTCTCTGCCTGGGGATTGGCCGTCTGATCATGTTATCCTAAGATGTGGAGGAATCGGTAGGTGTGTACCTGCACCAGTAGGAAGTGACTGGCCGGTCAACTCACTCTGCTATCATCAGTTGTTGCTCTGGGAGGAGAGCTCCGCCCTGGACCCGGAACATACAGGTAACCAGGCCCAGACTTGATATTTTGCAGGCTGGTCATAGATTTGTTGTGTCCACTATGCAAAGTGGTTGAGTAGCCCCAGGGAAGTTGGAAGAGTCTGAAAATGGTTGGTGGAGGAGGAGGAGAAGAAGGCCCTGGGTGGCTGGGGGACAAGGAGAGGGCCCCTGGGGGTTTTCTAGAGGAGGAAAGATCCACAATGACGCCAGAGTCAATTGCCAAGGAAGAGAGTGGAGCTGAGCAAGTCCTGCCTATCTGACATGAAAGCCAAACATGGTGTAGATGGAGCCCTTTGCCCTACACAATGACAGCACCAGAGGTGGAAGGTGAGTGGTAGCGGGTCTTTGACATTATAGAGCATATGGACTCTGTCCATTATTGGTAGTTTTGTTTGGAGTTGTCCTTTAGATGTTTAACTGTGTTGTTTTTGACCCGAGCTGTGAGGGACTGAGGTATGACAGCCCACTATGCTGAGACTTATAGTGCCCTAGAATGTTGAGGACTGAGGAATCCTTAGTCCCTAACAGAGGGCACTACAAGTCTTAGCATAGCAGGCAGTATTTCCTCATTCCCCTACAGAGAGGATTACAAGTCCAAGCAGGTAGCCTTCTGCAGTGGGACTTGTTGTGCCCTTGACTGTGGTGGACTGAGGAAGGGAAGTGTAAGAGGGTCTCTGTAAGCTCAGATGTATGGGGGAGCTTTGGGGAACACAGAGTTCCCTTTTACACCAGAGTCCCCAGCTTCCCCCCTCAAATAATGGTTCCCAAACTCTCCTTATATCAGAGTCTTCACACTTCCCTCTTACAGTGTAGTAAGTCTGGAGACTCCGATGTAAAGGGGGCTCTGTAAAATGTGATTAGAGATTAGAAATTTCTAACATTTTTATTTTCTACTTACGATCCACAATTTTCAGCTGCTCAAATGGCTCGCTGCCTCTGACTGCATATTGGAGTGTGGCCGTCCTCCTCCTCCCCTTCTTCACCAAAAGCACAAGAGGGTGCCGTCCGTCCGCTTTGGCTAGAAGCAGAAGAAAAAAAAAAACATAAAAAATACGAATGTACATAGTAGTATTAAAGGTTGTGAAGAGACACTTGATGGAGGTAGGAAAGGTAGGAGCGAGAGGGAGGGGGGGGGGGGGTGTTGGTATTAGTGTTGTTGCATAGCTAAACACATGTCCACCTACCCAAAAAATTGTAACCTATCTGGTCACATGTAATGTATATTTTTACTTACCGGAGATTTGCTCCACAGCCTTTAGCAGGAGCCTGGGTGAGCGCCTTTTGGCATCACTCCAGGCCCGCTGCAGATCCACTATCTCAGGCAGAAACTGAAATCTCCGCTGCAGCCTCATCCGGAGACGACACATCATCTTGTGCTTTTGGTGAAGATG
>NW_028119580.1:0-2500 GCF_965119305.1 Pelophylax lessonae | reverse complement strand
GGGGCGTTTGAGGGGGATTTGTCCAGCTCAAGGATCAGCTCCCAAAACAGGCAAAAAATCCAATCCTATTCAGTTCAATGGCCCCTGTTCCCATGTGAGCATTTTGACGGCATGAGGAAAACACCCAACGCTCACTGAGAAATAGCACAATGATTAGGGAGTCTGCCTTCCTGCTGTAGGTTTGTAAGTTCGAATCCGGAAGGTGCCCTCTGTATGGGCAACACTTGGATATCTCCAATCCTCCAAATGTTGACATCATTAATTTTGTTCATGTTTGAAAAAGGCATGTGTATCAGCAAACTTTTAATCCAAAGACATGAACAAAATACAAAAGATGCCCCATAAAGTCAATATGTAGCAATATTGTGAGCTAAAGCTCTATTTGTTTGTTGGGCATACTTTGCTAATTAGCCAAGTATAAGGGATATATATATATATACCTTCAGTTAAATGTGTAGTAAAATGGTAACACTTGGCCATACCCATATGGAAGAAAAGGTAGTATTTGCAATATATTTCTAAAAACATTCTTTGGAAACACATAAAATATTGTCAAAATTGTGACATTTCCTTGATATGTGTGAAATGCTAATAATCTTTCTTTGAAATATGTTTTACATCTATTTTTTTTCTATCTGACGACCAATTCCCCAATGTAATATTTTGTGGGTTTTTTCAGAGAATGTGGAGGTTCTATATAAACACTGTAGATTTGACTGCTATGATTTCGGAGTTAGCAGGAAAGGTGTATGGAATGTGATGGTGTTTACTAAAGGATCCCTTGTTGGAAGTGTGCATGTTTTTCCAATTCCGCCGGTTTTTGCCATTTTCTATGGGCGAGACAGCGGATTTGCAAGCGGTATTCAAAAAAAAATTGACCCAAAATCGCGCTGGCGAAATTTTTTGAGCCAATTTGACGTTGCGCATGCGCACATTCGCGAGTTCGCAGCTCGCGGCTGGAGGAGCTGTTTAACCTTTCCACACTTTCGCAGATATCTCTCTTTCTAAGTCAGTTTTTGAGATTTTTTAAACGCAAGTCATCTCCAAATTGACTTCCACACCTTCCACAGTGATTTGGGATTTTTGGGGGTACAGGGGAAAATTTGGCTAAACTTTAGTCGAGCTTTTAGCTGGCGTGGTTTTAAGTCGCGCTCTGACCATATTGCATCTTAATGAATCTCACACTAGGCGCTATTTTCCGCCCGCCGTTCTTTGAATGCCAATTTCAGACTTAAATAATCGCCGCTTCGCAAAATCACGCCGAAACGCCAATTCGCCGTACTATGAATCAGGCCCAAAGTGTCAATATTTTGTGTGGCCACCATTATTTTCCAGCACTGCATTAACGTTCTTGGGCATGGAGTTCACCAGAGCTTCACAGGTTGCCACTGGAGTCCTCTTCCACTCCTCCATGACGACATTACAGAGCTGGTGGATGTTAGAGATCTTGCGCTCCTCCACCTTCCGTTTGAGGATGTCCCACAGATGCTCAATAGGGTTTAGGTCTGGAGACATGCTTGGCCAGTCCATTACCTTTACCCTCAGCTTTTTTAGCAAAGCAGTGGTCATCTTGGAGGTGTGTTTGGGGTCGTTATCATGTTGGAATACTGCCCTGCGGCCCAGTCTCTGAAGGGAGGGGATCATGCTCTGCTTCAGTATGTCACAGTACATGTTGGCATTCATGGTTCCCTCAATGAACTGTAGCTCCCCAGTTCTGGCAGCATTCATACCATGACACTCCCACCACCATGCTTGACTGTAGGCGAGACACACTTGTCTTTGTACTCCTCACCTGGTTGCCGCGACACACGCTTGACACCATCTGAACCAAATAAGTTTATCTTGGTTTGATCAGATCACAGGACATGGTTCCAGTAATCCATGTCCTTAGTCTGCTTGTCTTCAGCAAACTGTTTGCGGGCTTTCTTGTGCATCATCTTTAGAAGAGGCTTCCTTCTGGGACAACAGCCATGCAGACCAATTTGATGCAGTGTGCGGCGTATAGTCTGAGCACTGACAGGCTGACCCCCCCATCCCTTCAATCTCTGCAGCAATGCTGGCAGCACTCATACATTTATTTCCCAAAGACAACCTCTGGATATGACGCTGGGCATGTGCACTCAAATTCTTTGGTCGACCATGGTGAGGACTGTTCTGAGCGGAACCTGTCCTGTTAAACCGCTGTATGGTCTTGGCCATCGTGCTGCAGCTCAGTTTCAGGGTCTTGGCAATCTTCTTATAGCCTAGGTCATCTTTATTTAGAGAAAAAATTATTTTTTTAAGATCCTCAGAGAGTTCTTGAGGTGCCATGTTGAACTTCTAGTGACCAGTGTGAGAGAGTGAGAGTGATAACACCAAATTTAACACACCTGCTCCCTATTCACACCTGAGACCTTTTAACATTAATAAGTCACATGACACCGGGGAGGGAGAATGGCCAATTGGGCACAATTTAGAAACTT
The DNA here is from genome assembly GCF_965119305.1 of Pelophylax lessonae. Lineage (NCBI taxonomy): Eukaryota > Metazoa > Chordata > Amphibia > Anura > Ranidae > Pelophylax > Pelophylax lessonae. The sequence goes on along the minus strand of NW_028119580.1, from coordinate 38 downwards.
TCACTTAGTGGTGTACTCACTTTTGTTGTCAGCGGTTT
>NW_028119581.1:0-51000 GCF_965119305.1 Pelophylax lessonae | reverse complement strand
AACATTGTCTATACGTTGCATTACTCATAACTGTTTCAATACTATAACATTTTCAATAAGCAACAGGTGTGATGGGGGGTGGGAGAGAGGGGTAAGGGGAGGGGAATGAAATCACAGGCCCGAAGCTTTATTGAATGGACAAAGACACGCAAGGGAGAGTGGGGGAAGGGGAAATCTTCAGACCTCCTCTTCCTCCATGAGATCCATCAGGTTATAGTCTCTGAGCAGACTGTGAACCAGTCTGCGACAGTCCTCAATGGACATCCTCTCCCGCTGGTGGATAAGGCGCTTTCTGGCGCACCATAAAGCGTCCTTAAAGCAACACCTCCATTCACTCATGTTCTGGCTGACAGCATAACTAGAACTGTCCTGCCATTGCAAAGGTTCAACTGGATCCCGAACCTTCAGATCTCAGCACTGGAACCAACTCATGGCTTGGAATATCTGGGTCTCATCCTAAACAGAGCTCAGGCCAGAGTTTTTGTTCCCCAAGATAAATTTCAAACTCTCTTTTCCCAGGCTCGGACTCTTCAGTCCAAGGGTCACCCAATTTTTTGCTTCTGCATGAGAAGTCTGGAGCTAGTAGTAGCGGTTTTCTAGACCGGGGGGGGGGGGGGGGTGGTCGCCAAACTTTCTAAACAAAAGAGCCAGTTTACTGTCTTACTGTCCTTCAGATTTTAGGGAGGGGCTAGACTGTGGCCATTGGGAGCAGAAAGGGTCCTATCAGTGGAAAAAAAACAATGCCCCATCTTTGGTTTCATTGAGAGGAATCATGCCCCATCATTGGTGTTAGTGGGAGGAATTGTGCCTCATCATTGGTGTTAGTGGGATGAATTGTGCCCCATCATTGGTGTTAGTGGGATGAATTGTGCCCCATCATTGGTGTTAGTGGGAGGAATTGTGCCCCATCATTGGTGTTAGTGGGATGAATTGTGCCCCATCATTGGTGTTAGTGGGAGGAATTGTGCCTCATCATTGGTGTTAGTGGGAGGAATTGTGCCCCATCATTGGTGTTAGTGGGATGAATTGTGCCCCATCATTGGTGTTAGTGGGATGAATTGTGCCCCATCATTGGTGTTAGTGGGAGGAATTGTGCCTCATCATTGGTGTTAGTGGGATGAATTGTGCCCCATCATTGGTGTTAGTGGGATGAATTGTGCCCCATCATTGGTGTTAGTGGGAGGAATTGTGCCCCATCATTGGTGTTAGTGGGATGAATTGTGCCCCATCATTGGTGTTAGTGGGAGGAATTGTGCCTCATCATTGGTGTTAGTGGGAGGAATTGTGCCCCATCATTGGTGTTAGTGGGATGAATTGTGCCCCATCATTGGTGTTAGTGGGAGGAATCATGCCCCATCATTGGTGTTAGTGGGATGAATTGTGCCCCATCATTGGTGTTAGTGGGATGAATTGTGCCCCATCATTGGTGTTAGTGTGATGAATTGTGCCTCATCATTGGTGTTAGTGGGATGAATTGTGCCCCATCATTGATGTTAGTGGGATGAATTGTGCCCCATCATTGGTGTTAGTGGGAGGAATTGTGCCCCATCATTGGTGTTAGTGGGAGGAATTGTGCCCCATCATTGGTGTTAGTGGGAGGAATTGTGCCCCATCATTGGTGTTAGTGGGATGAATTGTGCCCCATCATTGGTGTTAGTGTGATGAATTGTGCCTCATCATTGGTGTTAGTGGGAGGAATTGTGCCCCATCATTGATGTAAGTGGGAGGAATTGTGCCCCATCATTGATGTTAGTGGGATGAATTGTGCCTCATCATTTGTGTCAGTGGACCCCATTGTTGGTGTCCTCATTGTATACATTGTGGTTTACCAGGGTTATGGCTGAAGCTATCATTGTATTGGTTTTTCCAGCTGGCGGCTGGCTTTCTCATGAAACCATTCCGAGCGGTTCATGAGCTTTCCGAAGCAGCGGGAAGGGATGTTCCTCCCCCTCCTGGTGCTTGCCGTTGTTTTTGGGCTTACCGTTTTTGCCTGGAAAATGATCCGATGGTCCGGCTGGCTGCTCTCATAGACGATCAAAGAGTGGATACTCTTTGATCGCCTCTATGACCTTGGAGGACCGGAACTACGTCATAACATGAGTTCTGGTCAAGGCTGGAAGTAAATCTTTTTTTTTTATCTTTTGCTTTTAAAGTTAAGGAAGAGATTTGGGGTCTTTTTGACCCCAGATGTCTCCATAAAGAGGACCTTTCATCCTTATTTCTATTACAAGGGATGTTTACATTATTTGTAATAGGAGTAGAAGTGATCAAAAAAAAATTAAAGGCACAGTGTAAAAATAAAAAGTAATATAGAAAAAAAAAATGAAGAGACCCCATCCCTGCGCGGTGCTTGTGCACAGGAGCGAACGCATACGTAAGTCATGCAACGGTAATCGCACCACACATGTGAGGTATCACAGAGAACGTTAGAGCAAAAGCAATAATACTAGCACTAGAACTCCTCTGTACCTCTAAACAGGTAACCTGTGAAGGCTTTTTAAGCGTCGCCTATGGAGATTTTTAAGTATCGTAGTTTGCGTAATTTTAACCACTTCCATACCTGGTCTATTCTGGCATTGTTTCAACAATTAAAAAAAAAAGAAACACTGAAGTTAGCCCAATTTTTTTATTACAATGTAAAAGATGATGTTACGCCGAGGAAATAGATACCTAACATGTCACACTTTAAAATTGCGCACACTCGGGAAATGGCACCAAACTTCTGTACTTAAAAATCTCCATAGGTGACGCTTTAAACATTCTTACGGGTTACTAGTTTAGAGTTACAGAGGAGGTCTTGGGCTAGAATTATTACTCTAGCTCTAACGTTCGTGGTGATATCTCACATGTGAGGTTTGAACGCCGTTTACATAAATGGACGCGATGTACATAAGCGTTCACTGCTGCGTGCAAGTACACGGGGACGGGGCGCTTTCAATTTTTTTATTGTTTATTTTATTACATTTTTTCTATTTATTTCCTTTTTTTTCACACTTTCCCTTTAATTTTTTTTTTTATCACAGTTATTCCCATTAAAAGGAATGTAAACATCCCTTGTAATAGGAATAGGGCATGACAGGTCCTCTTAATGGGGAGATCGGGGGTCTATTAGAGCTCCAAATCTCTCCTCTGGTCCCCCCTGCAGCCGAACAGACCGAGATTGGATGTCCAGGTAAACAAAGGGGCAGAACCGGAAGTGGGGAATACTCGCCGCTCCTGGTCTCCAGGGTTACAGAGCGAGGGGAATGATGTCAGTTCCTATCTCTGTGTACAGGGCAGCCATCACCACTGGCCACATCGCTCCCGACCTCCACGATGGGACCGAAGAGCCCGGGAGAGGCGGTGGGAAGGGGGTGGAACCTCCTTCCATCACCCGCAGAAGTGATCGAGTGGCTAATTATCCACTCAGATCACTTCTGCGTTGTACAGAATCGCCGGCTGAACAAAATGATACCGGGATGATGCCCTTAGGTGCACCCACCACCCCACTATTACCACTGAACCCCAAAAACATATGGGTACGTCCATTTGGTGGAATGGTTAAAGTGTATTTTCCCCCAAAAAATTGCATTTGCAAAACCGCTTCGCAAATACTGTGTGACATAAAAAATTACAATGACCGCCATTTTGTTCTCTTTGGCCTCTGCTAAAATAAAAAAAATTTATAATGTTTGGGGTTCTAAGTAGTTTTCTAGCAAGAAACGCTGATACTGTTCGGAGGAAGATGAAGGGAGAACACCCTGAAGGCCAGTCCTAAAAGTTACCTGTTAGAGCAAATAACCAAAACATCTCCGAGAGTACCTTAACTGTTTTGCTGCGAGGAACAAATGCAATCACCGTAAGAACGCTAAGTACAAAAATCCCAATATGGTCCACAAGGTGGTGACCTGACTTCTCTCAGATGGAACGCACAGACAGGAAGTGATGTAAGATACTGACAGGAAGTGATGTAGGTCCACAGAGGAAGCGATGTCAGATATAAATAGGAATTTCAGAGGCCAGTTGGGAGGAAGAAGAGAGGAGACATAGCTGGATGTGGCAGTGGTAATAAGATATTATTTTCTATATATAATCTTTAATTACATAAAGAAAAATTTCTCCTTCCTTTTTATGCCGGAGGAACAGAAAGAGTGGAACGCATAACACTGAGAATCAGATTGCAGTCCCCCGGTGAAATCACATAAGTAGGATGAGCAGCAAAACTTCCTCCAGCTCTCCTGTAGCGCCCTCACCAGGCAGAGCCGAGGTACTCATAATCTATCTGGGGAAGAGGCAGAGCTCGGGGTGACCCTGACACTCACCTCTGGAAATATTCAGCAGCTTTCCTCCCTCGTCACTACTAACATTAATCCCATCCTCTGCCCCAACACCAACTGGGCCCACACGCCTCACCCCCCATCTAACACCACTGTCCCCCATTCCTCACCCCCCATCTAACACCGCTGTCCCCCGCTCCTCAACCCCCATCTAACACCGCTGTCCCCCACTCCTCACCCCCCATCTAACACCGCTGTCCCCCGCTCCTCAACCCCCATCTAACACCACTGTTCCCCATTCCTCACCCCATCTAATACCTCTGTCCCCCATTCCTCACCCCATCTAACACTGTTGTTCCCTCACTCCCCCCATCTACTACCACTGTCCACCATTCCTCTCTCCCTATCTATCACCGCTGTCTCCCGCTCCTCACCCCCCATCTATCTCTGCTGTCCCTCACTCCTCACCCCCATCTACCACCACTGTCAACCACTCCTCACCCCCCATCTAACACCGCTGTCCCCCGCTCCTCACCCCCCATCTAACACCACAGTCCCCACTTCTCACCCCCCCATCTAACACCGCTGTCCCCCATTCCTTACCTCTCATCTAACACCGCTGTCCCCACTCCTCACCTCTCATCTAACACCGCTGTCCCCCCGCACCTCACCCCCTATCTAACACCGCCATCCACCATTCCTTACCCCCATCTATCACCCCTCTTCCCTACTTCTCGTTCCTCATCCAACACTGTTGTTCCCCTCTCCTCACCCCCCTTCCCACACTGCTCACCTATATTCCACAACCCTCACAGACACTGTTGTCCCCCACTCCTCATTCCCTCATTCTTTTTTTTTTTTTCTTTATTTAAGAAGAGGTTGCAGTATAAACAGAGTTAAGGCACATCAGGAAAAAATGAGATGCAATCTGACAACAACATCATAAACATTGTTTCGTCAAAAAGGTTAAATTGGTTGAGAATGAACATGGTCAACTGGACCAGAAAGGTGGGGTCAAACCCCTCCCGGACGTGCATAGTAACTGACATTGAAATGAAACAAGGGCTGATGGATTTGGGGATAAGTCCTCATTCCCTTATTCAACATTGCAGATCTCCACTCCTCACACCCCATATTTCACGCTTCTGTCCCCCACTCTTCACCCAGACCCAACGCTGCCACCTTGCTTTCTCTCGCTACTCTCATGATATCGCTCTTATCTCTATTAATAAAGCACAGACCTGACCAGAGAGGTGAGGAGGATTCTGGGAGGTCACATGATATCACTCTTATCTCTATTAGTAAAACACAGACCTGACCGGAGAGGTGAGGAGGATTCTCAGAAGATTCTTAGAAGGACACAAGGATCTCTACAAGGACGTCATGATGGAGAATCAGCCGTCCCTCACATCACCGGGTAAGAGGAGACTTTATTGTAAAGGAGAGAGCAGTACGGAGGCTCCACCTAGATCCCCCATCATCTGATAAACACATAGAAACAATGTATTCAGTCAGTGTGTGTGTTTCCTACAGATGGATCCAGTAATGGGAACCCACCAGATAGATGTCCCTGTCCTCTGTATTCCCGGGATTCCACACAGGAAGGTCACACCATCCCTCACCATCATCAGGTAGGTGAAGATGGATGTCAAGATCGTAAAAGTGATCTGACTGTATGAAGATATATTCCACTTTTCGGTATAAGGTTATTTGTGCTCACATTTTAAAGCAACCATTCCCTGCTATGTTGTTTGTTTTAGAATGAAAATCTGATAGATATAAAAGATGAGGTTAAAGAGGAAGAAGAGACGTATGTGAGGGGGGATCAGCAGTTCAGGGAAGAGGTTGGGATGATGGACAAAGTTAAAGAGGAGGAATCTTCTCCAGACATCAGCATAGGTGAGTGATGGCCACTAAATACAAAAACTGTTTGGGTATATGGATTTATGTTTGAGGATCTGTAGATCCACTTCTACAATGACGTCATGATGGAGAATCAGCCACTCCTCAAATCACTGGGTAAGAGGAGACTTTATTGTAAAGGAGAGAGCAGTACGGAGGATCCACCTAGATCTCCCATCATCGGATAAACACATAGAAACAATGTATTCAGTCAGTGTGTGTGTTTCCTGCAGATGGATCCAGTAATGGGAACCCACCAGAGAGATGTCCCCGTCCTCTGTATTCCCGGGATTCCACACAGGAAGGTCACACCATCCCCCACCATCATCAGGTAGATGATTGACAATGATTGGTAGTTCTGATTTATATACGGTATATTTGTTACAAGAAATGTTTTATTATATATTCAGAGTGAAAACCTCGGGGATGATAATATTGATGTTAAAGAAGAGTATAAAGAGGAGGATGAGGAGTATGGAGTGATGGAGGAGTTTTCAGAAGGACACAAGGATATGATGGAGCCACCTAATACCAGGAACCCACCAGAGAGATGTCACCGTCCTCTGTATTCCCGGGATTCCACACAGGAAGGTCACACCATCCCTCACTGTTACAAGGTCGGTGAGACAGAGATTATAAAACACAGACTCATGGAGACAATGTGTGGATTTTTATGTCACAATAATAAATCTTATATTTTATAGATGATATTCTTTCATTTTCTTGATTTAGAGTGGAGATCCAATCGATATAGAATTTGAAGTTAAAGCAGAAGAAGAAGAGAGGTATGTGAGGGATGATCGGCAGTCTATGGAGGAGGATGGAATAACGGGGACATTTATAGAGGAGAACACTCCTACAGAGATCAGCACAGGTGGGTCATTAACACTAAATACATTCCTCCACCCATACTGCTCACTGATTGGTCCAGAGTAGGGCGGGGACTGGGTGATATCAGCCTGTAATCCCCTGGTCACTTTCCTGAGCTGTGTTCCCTGTCCTGTATTCCTGTATTTCTCTCGGATAATCTTCCTTCTCTGTGCTGCAGACACAATTTATGTCTCTAGACTGGATTTATGGAGATTCTGGGAATCGGCTGGCAAAAAAAATGTGCATGATATAGGCACCTAGGTTATGAGTTTTGGGTCTTCTGCCCCATGCCTGAGTCTAACGTCCTATCCCAAACAAATGAGGAGAAGATACTGTACACCATATGAAAGGTCCATCTCCAATCCTCAATATAACGTCATGTTCCAAACAATAAAATTGTTATCATTTCAGTCGCATTATTACTTAGTGATGTTTGGTTGGGTAAGGTTGTATCATTGATCCATGTCAGATCTCTTTTTTTTTTTTTTTTTTTCAATTCTTTTATTTATATAAAAGACAACTTCCAGGCATAATAAACAGTAACATTCCTTATAGAACATATGCTGAGACTGTGTATTACAACATTGAAGACAATTCAGTCATAAGGTTGAGATCTACATCGGTGGTAGAATAAGAGGTGTTCTACAATTCCTCTAATGGGAGGAGTTATGCAGGACTAGAAAGTTCCCGGAGTTGTCTGTTCCAGTTTGGCATAACGTATAGAAGAAGAAGGAAGGAGTAAAGTGAATAAGTAGTGGAAAGAGAGAGGGAAGTAAAAGAAACATAGAGAGTGGCAGAAGAGGATAAGTAGGTGGGATGAGGGGGGAAGGGGTAAGGAGGGGGGGGATGGGGGGTTAGGAGGGTTAGCATTGGTAAAGCTATGGCCCTACATCAGCAATACTTTCCACCAATATTTTAGAGCTCCCCCAAACTCAACATGAGGTCTCTTTAGTATTGCCTCCCTTAATTAAAGAGCAGCCTTCATCAGAGAGGACAAATATATTCCATTGACCCCAGGTTTTGGTTTATCGTTCGTGTTGGGGACGTGTCGAGAGAACAAGGTTTTCCATTCTATTTATTTCTTCGACCTTTTTGAGCCACATGCCAACAGTCAGGACCTGTGGGTTTTTCCATTTAAGAGGGATGCACATTTTAGCAGCATTTAGAAGGTGACAAATGACAGAATTTTTATAGGTCTGGGCCGGGATGTTAGAGGCATGGAGAAGGAAGAGAGCAGGGTCATTGGGGAGCGGTTGGTTTATAAACCTCTGAGACATTTCACGTACTGTCTTCCAGAACTCCTCTAGTTTAGGACACAACCAAAAATCATGTAGGAGTGTCCCCCGGCCCTTCCTGGCATCTCCAGCACTGATCAGTGAGTGTGGGGAAGAATCTGCTCAACCTTGACGGCGTGCGGTACCACCTTGTTAGGAGTTTGAAGTTGGTTTCTTGTATTTACATGCAGATGGATGATGTAAATGTAAACAGAATGATGTGATTTTGTTGGTCTGGATTAAAGTTACAGTCTAAATCCCGTTCCCTCTTAGCTAAGAATGGGGGTTGGTAAGTCCCCTGGGGTGTGATCAGTAATGCATAGGTCGTGGATAATACCTGTGTCAGTATTCTGTCTTGAGAGCAATGTTCATCGAAGGGTGTAAGTTGTGTGTTGCGTTCACTGGGAGGTGGCAATGAGTTTAAGAAATTATGGAGTTGCAATGCCCTCCATAAATCTAGACGGTAGGGTCCCAAGGAGTCCATGAGGTCTTTGAGTGCAGGCCAACGAGATGATGTTGAAAAATGGGAGGCTTGGAAATAGCCTGACTCCATCAATGTCCTGAATGTTTTATCTTGGTAGCCCGGGGTAAACTGGGGATTCCCCAGTATGGGTGTCAGTGGCGATTGCGTCGGGGAAAGTGAAAGTTGTGTGAATAATTTAGAGCAGGTTCTTATCGTGTGACCTATGAGGGGATGGCGTCTTATGGAGTCTGGTAGTGAATGGTGGCACGATGGAGCTCTATGGAGGGGTATGTCGCATTGGGCCTGTTCTAGTCTGGGCCAAAGCTTTGCTTCACCATGACGACACCAGTCTGAGTCTCCCCAATTGTGTAGCCTGATAGTACTTGCATAAGTCCGGCACTGCCAGTCCACCTAATCATTTAGGAAGCAAGAGAAGTCTCCTACATAGCCTAGGTCGCTTATGTGCCCAGATAAAATCCACTAGTAGGGTGTCATCTTGTTTAAAGTAATGTGAAGAGATGAATATCGGAAGTGCTTGAAAGAGGTATTGGAACTTAGGGAGTATGCACATTTTAATAACGTTGCATCTCCCAAACCATGAATGGAGGCCAGAATTCAATTTATCTTATAGAATGTGGACTTTTGTTTAGGAGGGGGAGAAAGTTGAGCGTGAAGATGGGTGAAAATTTGGGTGGTATGAGAGTGCCCAGGTATTTCCACGCTGAGTTCGTCCATTTTAGCCTAAAATTAAATTGCAGTTGGTGGAGGAGGGGGTTTGATAAGCCTACTCCCATAGCTTCAAACATATGCCTCAACTTCGTGAAGAAGATTCGGTAGAGAAATTATGGGATTTATGAGGGAAAATAACATGTCGTCTGGATATGCTGATATTTTCTGCTGGGTCACCCCAACAGTCATGCCTGAGATATCCGGGTGGAGGCGTATTCTACATAAAAAGGTTTCTAGTGATAATGCGAAGAGTAAGGGTGACAGGGGGCACCTCTGTCTTGTCCCATTCCTAATTGTGAAGTAGTCCGATAAGATACCGTTCGCCCTAACCTGGGCGACAGGGGCAGAATAGATCTGGGAGATCCAGTTTAGCATGGTGTTGCCCTAAGTAGTGGGGGGGGGGGGGGTATGAAGAGAATTGAGATAAAAAGAGGGGAGGCAAAGATGGTATGAGAGAGGAAGAAAGGAAAGTCAGGCAAGCAAAGAATATGAGAGAGTGAAAGAGAAGGGGGCAATCCCACAAAGAGGCCTCAATTTACTAAGAGATGGCAAAAGTAAATGCTAAGACGCTCACCAGCAAGGAGCCGGATGAATGAGCGCGTGCCTATGTGGGGTTGTGGTTGGAAAGAGCCAAGGGAGGGGCCCCCGATTCCCCCTGGCCCGGCAGCCTTCTTGAATAAATGAAGAATGGTATATAAGGTGTAGCACTGCCCCCTAGGGGACTGCTGAATTTTCACACTGTAAGGATTCCCTTGGGTTCCCCGTAGCAACTGCTTGCAGAACTTGCAGAAATCTTAACACTTTATGTTCTTGGCTCAGTCAATGATCAGTCTAGGGGTAATAGTTTTTGTGGTTTTATTTCATATTGGGATAGGAGAAGGGATGAGTGGGATACTCCAATTGTCTAACTATTCACAATTCATAGGACTTCTAGTTTGAGAATGCTGCAAGGCCGCTACTTCATCCTGCCACTTGAATGAAGCTGAGAAAAGTGTTCCTAGTGATGTTTCTCTTCAAGGTAATCACCCAGTACCCCCTTTCTCTGTACTAGCTGACACCGGTCCACTGACTATAAACTCCAGATGGTTCCCTTCCTGGGCAGACCCCTGGGCAAGATCCTCTGTACTCACGATACTGTTTTTCCAGATTCTCGCAGTGCCCCAACTCCTCCAGTCAGCTCTCCTGGACCTCTGGGTTCAGCTCCTCTCCACTTGTTCACCAGGCCAACTGCCTGTGACCATCACCCACTGCTGCAGAAGAGGAGGCAGCCGCCACCCTCCTTCTGGGACTTTGCTTCCCGCCAAAAGACCTCTACCTCATGTGCCCCTGGCTTTTTATACCCTGCCCCACAATTCACAGAGACAACCTATCTGTGCCAATCCTTGGGGCTGTATCAAAAGCCTGTGTGTCATTGGCCAGGTTTCCTCCAGCATCCAGTGTGCCTCCCCATTGGATCAGCTGGGGACACTCCCTTAGACCAGATGAATCACACACTGGGCACACTGAGCAGACCTAACTCACAGATCCTGCTCCCTGATAAGCAGAGTGCAATATAGAATTTACCTGCTGCTCCTCTGATAGGCAGACAGAGGCAAAACTATACTCACTCTCTAGCACCTGACTAGGAGGGTGCTACATCCACCCCCCACCAGACGAGCCATGTCCTCACTGACTCTGGGGCAGCTGTCCCTTACAAAAACTTTCTACAAAAATAAAGGGAGTATCCCACAAACCTGGAAAAGGGGGAAAAGGGGAATAACAAATGTACATATAATAAATTATGTAGAAAAATATAGATATGCCACACAAATATTCACAAAACAACTTAATGCACCCCCCATGAAACAAAACTCTGCTTGAGTGGGTAACATGTCAACCTGACTAACTAGCTAACTATAACATTCACTTTTCACAAATGGAGGGCCTTGCCAGACCCAGACATCCTGCAAAGGAAGAATTAAAGGTTAGCACTTCCAACATTTGCATATTAACAACATTCTACCTAATGTAGTGAGAATGCCCTCTCCTCAGAGGCGACCTTCTCACCCAAGATCCCTAGCTACATATCCTGGCAGATATCACTTCCGGTAGGCTTGACTAGGCATTCAGCTCCACTCCTGTACAGGTGACAACCAAACCCTGTCAAGCTAACTATCTACCTTCTAGCCACAATGAGTGACTGAAACAGACACAGTCCCTTTAGCACCCGGGCACTGACTCTTCTTCCATTTCAGCCATGCCCACAAGTTCTCGAAGACATGTGGAGTCCATCCGACTGATGCTCACAGTGTCCCTCACACCTTTAGCACCGAGGCTACATGTCTTCTTAAGGACAAGGTATTTGCTGGAGCCTGAGCAACCTGTCAGACTTGTGGGTGTTAACAGTCTCTTCAGGGGCCCCTGGCACTAGGGCACCCCGCACCGAAGAGACCTCAGGCCACTACCCATTCAACCCAACAAAGTTCCATTACTGGCCCATTGGCCCAATAGTATCTTCACAAGGCATCTTTGTAAAAAGAGTCTCTTTGCATAGAATTCTCCTCTTCAGCCCGATGACCTAACTACTCCACAGATTGTCCTTTTAACTTGAGGTGGTACATGATCCTGGCCCAATGGCCCAAAGGATCTCCTTTTTAGCACAGTTATAGTATCACTAGAGTCCTCCTTTAGTAAGGGTCTCTTCTTCTTTAAAGTTGGAGGGTTGGCCCTCTTTAGTGGAATCACTCAGCAGTGGTAATTGTAGATTTCCCAATCCCTTTTGCAAGGATAGAAGGGAAAGGGGTATTGGAAATAGGGCTTGGGCCCTAGCAACAAAGGTGAAACTTGAAACATCACTGTACACTTTACATTCGGGCTCTCCAGCCCCTCTTCTTCTGTAAGCAAGTAAGCAAACTCAGGCTAGCCAGCCTCACTAAACTCAGCATCCTGTGTCCTTAGCAATAGTAGTCAGGATGTGGGATTCGCACAACTTTCCCCTCTGAGTCTCTTACACGGATGGACCAAGCCTGGCCAGATCTGTCTGGGTGGTGGACCTCCACTCTGTCTATATAGATGACCCGCCCAAAGTTCCAATTTGCCTTCACAGATTGGAAGGTTCTCTATAACTCCGGCTTTGATTGGTTGCGGTGGGGTTTCGGAATATAAAGGAAGTCCCACACAGCCTCGTCACACCAAGCCTCTTACCAGGCCGACTGCCTGTGACCATCACCCACTGCTACAGAAGAGGAGGCAGCCACCACCCTCCTTCTGGGACTTTTCTTCCCACCAAAGGACCTCTACCTCATGTTCCCTTGGCTTTTTATACCCTGCCCCACAATTCACCGAGACAACCCATCTGTGCCAATCCCTGGGGCTGTATCAAAAGCCTGTGTGTCATTGGCCAGGTTTCCTCCAGCATCCAATGTGCCTCCCCATTGGATCAGCTGGGGACACTCCCTTAGGCCAGATGAATCACACACCGGGCACACCGAGCAGACCTAACTCACAGATCCTGATCCCTGATAAGCAGAGTGCAATATAGAATTTACCTGCTGCTCCTCTGATAGGCAGACAGAGCCAAAACTATACTCAATCTCTAACACCTGACTAGGAGGGTGCTACATCTTTAAAAGACGTGGATGTCCGGGTAAATTTGAAAAGTTGTGGGGCATGTGGTTGGATACCCCTGGCCTTGGTCCAAAAGAATTAACACTTCAAAGATTAGTTCTAGGACCACATTGAGGGCACCTTTGATGCTGGCAGTGTGTTTGCTGGGTTTGGTGGAGGAAATGGCACCTCTTGGAGCACAAAGAATTTTATTGTCGGTTACTCTGTTCTATGCGGGCAAGGCTATTCTTCAGCATTGGAGGAAGACCGAAGAGCCATCGGTGGAATATTGGAAGTCACCAATGAACACAATGCTGCTATTTTACAAAGCCACATACCTGAATAGAGGATGCGTTATATGGCAGGGTTGGACTGAGAGGCCATCTACTCTTCTCGGAGGTGATTGTGGTCTGCCACCAGTGAAGGTGACGGTCACCTTAGAGGGGTGAGTTGAGGTCCCCTGATACTTAGGGAGGTAACAAATGAAGTCTATGCCTAGCAGACAACAAGCAGTGGTGAGAGGGTGGGGGAGGTTGGGGTATGGACCTGGGTGAGAGTCTGTGTGGGGGAGACACTGCCGCGTTGAGGTTCTCCTGGGAGGTTCTCCTTTTACATTTTCCTATAAGTATTGTAGTACATGAGCATTGCACTGAGGTTGGGGGGGGGGGGGGGGGGATGGGGAGTTGTTTTAGTTGCTTTGTTTGTTTCTTGTCTGTTTTTTGTGTTATTTTTACTTCTATGTTTAAACATATGTTAGTCCTAGGAATGAATAAACAGGAGAGAACAGGATAAGGCGCAGGCCAAGGAGATGTTGGGGGAGTGGGTGGAGTCAGTGAGATGTTGGGGGAGTGGGTGGAGTCAGTGAGATGTTGGGGGAGTGGGTGGAGTCAGTGAGATGTTGGGGGGAGTGGGTGGAGTCAGTGGAGGTGGTGAATGGAAACATGCAGGAGTGACTATATATGAAGGTTACGATCGCTGTGTCTATGACTGTACAGAGTGGAAATATTGTGTACCGAATGGAATGGACTTTTCTTTCTTTATAATAAAACTTTTTCTGATTTAAAAAGAAAAAAAACACTCAGAAAAGATGAGTGGGGAAAATGTCAGTGGCCTCCACCTGTAAAACCATTCCTGTTTTGGAGGTCGTCTCATTGTTGCCCATCTAGAGCACCTGTTGGTAACAACCCCCTCTGCTACTTGACTGACCAGATGAATATCCCAGGAGTTTCCCTGACTTGATGCTATACTCTGATTATAAAGTGTTGAGCGGTGTATATGAGTGTGGAAAACTCTTGGTAATTTTTCTTGTCTTCTGACAGACGGACTCTGTGGTGGGAATAGAAGGACATCGGAGGAAGATGTGACTACAGAAGATAATGACATGGCATCTTCTCCAGAAGTAAATCCCGTTCCTCATAATATACATGACAGACCTCACCATTGGAGGAGATCATTGGAATCTCCTGATACTTCACATAGTCCTCTAATATCTGACAGTGCCGACGGGTGCGGGAGACCATCTCATCTCAGGGAAACTTCTTTATACCATACAGGAGAGAATTCGTTGTCATGTTCAGAGTGCGGGAAATGTTTTAAACACAAAAAAAGCCTTCTTAGACATCAGAGAAAACACACAGGTGACCTTCCCTATTCATGTTCAGAGTGCGGGAAATGTTTTAGTCATAAAGCATACCTTCTTCAGCACCAGAGAATACACACAGGGGAGCGCCCCTATTCATGTTCAGAGTGCGGTAAATGTTTTAATAATAAAACAAACCTTCTTAGCCATCAGAGAATACATACAGGTGACCTTCCCTATTCATGTTCAGAGTGCGGGAAATGTTTTAATGATAAAGGAAACCTTCTTAGCCATCAGAAAATACACACAGGTGAGCGTCCCTATTCATGTTCAGAGTGCGGGAAATGTTTTAATCATAAAGGAAGCCTTCTTAGCCATCAGAAAATACACACAGGGGAGGTTCCCTATTCATGTTCGGAGTGTGGGAAATGTTTTAGGCACAAAGGAAACCTTCTTAGGCACCAGAAAATTCACACAGGGGAACGACCTTTTTCATGTTCAGAGTGCGGGAAATGTTTTAGCCAAAAAGGTAACCTTCTTCATCACCAGAGAATACACACAGGTGAGCATCCCTATTCATGTTCAGAGTGCGGGAAATGTTTTAATGATAAAGGAAACCTTCTTTGCCATCAGAGAATACACACAGGTGAGCGTCCTTATTCATGTTCAGAGTGCGGGAAATGTTTTAATCGTAAAGAAAAGCTTCTTAGCCATCAGAGAATACACACAGGTGAGCATCCCTATTCATGTTCAGAGTGCGGGAAATGTTTTAATGATAAAGGAAACCTTCTTTGCCATCAGAGAATACACACAGGTGAGCGTCCCTATTCATGTTCAGAGTGCGGGAAATGTTTTAAGGATAAAGGAAACCTTCTTATCCATCAGAGAATACACACAGGTGAGCGTCCCTATTCATGTTCGGAGTGTGGGAAACATTTTAATGAGAAAGGAAATCTTCTTATCCATCAGAGAATACACACAGGGGAGCTTCCATATTCATGTTCAGAATGTGGGAAAGGTTTTAATCATAAAGGAAACCTTCTTAGCCATCAGAAAATACACAGGGGTGAGCTTCCCTGTTAATTTTCAGAGTGTGGGAAATGTTTTAATCATAAAGGAAACCTTCTTAACCAGCAGAGAATACACACAGTTAAGCCTCCATATTCATGTTCAGAGTGCGGGAAATGTTTTAATAATAAAGGAAACCTTCTTAGCCTTTAGGGAATACACACAGGTGAGCTTCCCTATTTATGTTCAGAGTGCGGGAAATGTTTTGCGTTCAAATGTTTACTTGTTAGACACCGGAAAGTTCATACAGGCGAGCGTCTCTAATCTTGTGCAGAGTGCGGGAAATGTTTAAGTAAGAAGGAACACCTACTTACACACAGGTGAGCGCCCTTTTTATTGTTACGAGTGCGGGAAATGTTTTCCAAACAAAGATTTATTTCTTAGAAACCAGAAAGTTCATATGGGGGTGAGCGTCCTATTTCATGTTCAGAGTGTGGGAAATGTTTAAAAATAAAGGAAATATAATGAAACATCAGAGTGCACCCCCTGCTGGTACTACGGGAAATGGACGCTGGATTGTAACGGGTGGAACTGTTTAGTCCATAAACAAATGTGAAACCACCACAGTCCACTCGGGGTTGGTTTACACCCGCATCGCCCTCTGACCCGCTGTTGGGTTGGCAGGCAGCTGGGAGCCCTTATGTTACCCCGTAAAGCCCACGCCAGAACGGCGCAACCGTATGCATCGGGGCTGTTGCGGCACAACCCCATTCAGTTGAATAGCATTGCCCAATGTGACCGGGGGGTGCGAGGTTTGCAGCAGCCGCAGATTGCAGTGCCATGTGTACCGCCCCATCCGGCTGCCATTTAAGCTTAAGGGGGGTGGTAAAATCATGACTCAACTGTCTACCTTTACCGATCCCTCCTCACATGAGGCAACAGGCGGGAAACCATGACAATACATGGGGCAACAAGTGGGAAATTAAGACAAAACATGGGGCAACAGGTGGGCAATCCGCACAATACATGGGATAATTAGTGGGCAATCCTGACAATATATGGGGCATAAAACCAATGAAAATGGTGGCACTCCAACAGGTTATAGCGATGATATTTATTGCAGACAGTCAATACGGGATACAGAAAGGTGGACGCATTTCACACGTAATATCGTGCTTCTTCACCACGGTGTGCGCACCTGTTGGTAATACATGGGGGCAACAAGTGGGCATTCATGACAATACATGGGGCAGCAGACAAACAATTCTGACAATACATTCTTTTTGTGTTCTACTTATAAATATGTATATAGATCTAACCTACTGGATGGAAAAAGATCACTGTAACATGCATTAACCCACAGCAGCCAATCAGGATTTATCTTTCACTGGTGAACCTTCTTAGAAGGGGGGGGGTTGAGACCTTGCATTGATTATAGGGTCCTCAATCGCATCACGGTCAAGAATGCATACCTGATGATTGGTTGCTTAATTTTTTTGCTCCTTTAGATTTATTGAAGTAGCCGGCTTTTTATTGGTCCAACCAATGTATGATTATTAATACATTTGACACATTTGTTAATTCTATTATAAAAGATTTAAGCTTTATTTTATTCATATCATTACTGTGTGGTAATCGCTTATTCTGATCTTGTACAATAAAAAACTCTTTGTACAATATTCTGTGCCGAGTCTTCTTTTTTACCAATGATTAGATGATCGGTGATTGGAATGTGATCAGTTCATAGAGAGTCATCCATTGGGGTTTTATTAGTGAGATGGAGAGTGGAGAAGGCACCACATTGACAGCCATTGGAGGCCCTTTCTAAAGCCCTAAACTTTTTGGCAACCTGTCTATGACATTAGTCTTCCAAACTCCATCTCACTGAGCTAAGGCCAGAAGAGTTCCAGGAGTTCTTCTCTGTCCACAGTTCCCAAACCAAAAGGAGACATCCACCACATCTTCAATCTTAAGGTCCTAAATGTCCTCAGCTGGGTCCAGGAGTTCTCCATGCAATCCACCAGGTCATAGCCTCTCTCTTTATCAGGGAGACTTTTTTCTTTGACCATCCCACATACATGTACTGCTGTGGGGCGGCCGTTCTGTGCAGAATCACGTACCTGTCCGTCATCTGCATATTGTCAGGTTATATCTATATAAAATGATAAAATTGATGAAATATAACTTTGCTGAATGTGAATCTGACCTTTGTCTGACGCGATTCATTCAAGGGCAGGAAGAAAAACCTTAAGAGGCCGGGCCCCATACAACTATATTGACCAACCCTTAACAGTGCAAATGAAGCTACAGTCTTATGTAACTAGTCGGTCACAATTGACAATACTGAACGGTCCCCACCTTCCAGATCAATAAATAAAAAGATGTGATAAGGATTTGAAACCCAAAGGTTAAAGATGAAACTTCATTAAGAAAGAAACAAAGGAATAGACTGTCCTCATCGTTCTAAGGGTGAAATTATCTAGCCCTGGGACATCCAGTATTGACTCAGCTGACAATACAAGCTTAGCTCAAAGTTGGTGACTAATTATTGGACGTGTATGCATGTGTGTATATATATATATATATATATATATATATATATATATATATACAGTCAGGTCCATAAATATTGGGACATCGGCACAATTCTAATCTTTTTGGCTCTATACACCACCACAATGGATTTGAAATGAAACAAACAAGACCGGTGTCCTGTGGAATAATGCATGGCGGGACGGAACGGATTATTCTTATATGAGATCATAGTGAGAAATGGCGGAATATTATCTGATTACAGAACAGTCACATTAAAGGGGCACTCTCACCGCACGGGGACACGATGTAAAGGAGAACTCTCATGGGGACACAGATATAATATACAAATATTAAAGGGGAACTCTGACTGGAACATTGAAGGGGAACTCTGACCGGAATAATAAAAGGGAACGCTGACCGGAATAATAAAGGGGAACTCTGACTGGAATATTAAAGGGGAACTCTGACCGGAATAATAAAGGGGAACTCTGACTGGAACATTGAAGGGGAACTCTGACCGGAATAATAAAGGGGAACTCTGACCGGAACAATTAAGGGGAGCTCTGACCGACATAATTAAGGGGAATTCTGACTGGAATATTAAAGGGGAACTCTGACTGGAACATTGAAGGGGAACTCTGACGGGTATAATAAAGGGGCGCCCTGACCGGAATATTAAAGGGGAACTCTGACCGGAATATTAAAGGGGAACTCTGACTGGAATATTAAAGGGGAACTTTGACCAAAATAATAAAGGGGAACTCTGAACGGAATATTAAAGGGGAACTCTGACCGGAATAATAAAGGGGAACTCTGACCGGAATAATTAAGGGGAGCTCTGACCGACATAATTAAGGGGAATTCTGACTGGAATATTAAAGGGGAACTCTGACTGGAATATTAAAGGGGAACTCTGACCAGAATAATAAAGGGGAGCTCTGACTGGAATAATAAAGGGGAGCTCTGACCGGAATATTAAAGGGGAACTCTGACCAGAATAATAAAGGGCAGCTCTGACCGGAATAATAAAGGGCAGCTCTGACTGGAATATTAAAGGAGAAATCTGACCGCAATATTAAAGGGGAACTCTGACCGCAATATTAAAGGGGAACTCTGAACATAAAAAATAAAGGGGAACTCTGACTGGAATAATAAAGGGGAACACATAAAGGGGCACTCTGACTGAGACACTGGATGTAAAGGAGGACTCTGGTGGGGACACTGGATGTAAAGTGGCACTCTGACAGGGACACAGATGTAAAGGAGGACTCTGATAGGGACACACTAGATGTAAAGGGGCACTCTGATGGGGACATGGATGTAAAGGAGGACATTGACGGGGACACACTAGATATAAAGGAGCACTCTGACGGGGACATGGATGTGAACCCGTCAGAGTCCTCCTTTACATCAGTGTCCCTGTCAGAGTGCCCGTTTACATCTGTGTCCCTGTCAGAGTTCCCCTTTATTGTTCCAGTCAGCATTCCCCTTTAATGTTCCAGTCAGAGTTCCCCTTTAATGTTCCACTCAGCGTTCCCCTTTAATGTTCCAGTCAGTGTTCCCCTTTAATGTTCCAGTCAGCGTTCCCCTTTAATGTTCCAGTCAGTTACCCTTTAATGTTCCAGTCAGCGTTGCCCTTTAACATTAGATTCTCTCCCCTCTGCTCTCTGTCTATCGTCGGATAATGCATCCGACAAACAGCCCCGCCTCCGCCCCGCCTCCTCTCAGTGAGCTCTACGGAATGTAATGCTTTCAGTCACTGAGAGGAGGCGGGGCGGAGCACAGACTGAATGCAATACATCCCGTAGAGCTTACTGAGAGGAGGTGGGGCGGGGGCCGAGCATGGACTGAATGCAATACATCCCATAGAGCTCACTGAGAGGAGGCGAGGAGGGGTGGGGGCGGAGCACGGACTGAATGCAATACATCCCTGAGAACTGGAAATCACACGAGATTTCGTCACTAGGCGAATTGCAAGGGCTGCTGGGATACATGTCCCAGGAGCCCTTGCGAATTGCCGAATGACATAATCGCCGAAAGCAGCAGGACCCGGAGGTGCAGATTAATAAAGAAGATTAAAGGTATTTCCTTAAAATAAAAAATTGTTTACATTGTCAAAAGCATATTTGAAGGGGATTACATACATCTCAACTTGTAAAAATGGGTGGAGCTCCACTTTAATGTGCATATTTTACATTTTATTATAATTATATATGGGGGGGGTGTTTCACCACTATTTGCACATTGCAGCTCTGCAGTATTTCTTACCTATTACAGAGAGGGTGACACCATTACTCCTGCCCGAATTAGATTTGAATTTAGCCGCCCCATCCCCCCTCCAAGTTTTTCCTTTATCTTATCTTCCTAACTTTTGGTAGCCCCATCCCAAAAATTCTAAAAAGTATCTTTATCTTTTTTTTTTCTATCTCATGGACGAAATGTGAGAAATAACATATATATCATACAATCATTCCATAAACACATCCCACATACACCGCATAGATCATTTCAAGGAAATATGCTCATAAAATAGTTTACCATTTGCCAAAAAAAAAAAAAATACGTCCCTGGATTTCATTTTAAAAATCTGGTCACCCTACAATATGGTCCACAAGGTGGTGACCTGACTTCTCTCAGATGGAACGCACAGACAGGAAGTGATGTAAGATACTGACAGGAAGTGATGTAGGTCCACAGAGGAAGTGATATTAGATATAAATAGGAATTTCAGAGGCGAGTCGGGAGGAAATAGAGAGGAGACGTAGCTGGAAGTGGCAGCAGAGGAGGTATTAAGATATTATTTTCTATATATAATCTTTAATTACATAAAGAAAATGTCCTCCTTCCCTGTTTATGCCGGGGGAAAAGAAACAGAGGAACACATAACACTGAGAATCAGATTGCAGTCCCCCAGTGAAATCACATAAGTAGGATGAGCAGCAAAACTTCCTCCAGCTCTCCTGTAGCACCCTCACCAGGCAGAGCCTAGGTACTCATAATCTATCTGGGAAAGAAGCAGAGCTCGGGGTGACCCCGACACTCACCTCTGGAAATATTCAGCAGCTTTCCTCCCTCGTCACTACTAACATTAATCCCGTCCTCTGTCCCAACACCAACTGGTCCCCCACTCCTCACCCCCATCTAACACCGCTGTCCCCCGCTCCTCACCCCATCTAACACCGCTGTCCCCCATTCCTCACCCCCCATCTAACACCACTGTCCCTCCGCTCCTCACCCCCATCTAACACCATTGTCCCCCGCTCCTCACCCCCATCTAACACCATTACCCCCATCTAACACTGCTGTCCCTCATTCCTCACCCCCATCTATCACCCCTGTTCACTACTTCTCACTCCTCTTCCAACACTGTTGTTCCCCTCTCCTCACCCCCCTTCCCACACTGCTCACCTATATTCCACAACCCCCACTGACACTGTTGTCCCCCACTCCTCATTCCCTTATTCAACATTGAAAATCTCAACTCCTCACACCCCATATTTGACACTTCTGTCCCCCACTCTTCACCCAGACCCAATGCTGCCACCTTGCTTTCTTTTGTTTCTCTCATGATATCATTCTTATCTCTATTAATAAAACACAGATCTGACCGGAGAGGTGAGGAGGATTCTGGGAGGTCACATGATCTCACTCTTATTTCTATTAGTAAAACACAGACCTGACCAGAGGGGTGAGGAGGATTCTCAGAAGATTCTTGGAAGTACACAAGGATCTCTACAAGGACGTCATGATGGAGAATCAGCCGTCCCTCACATCACCGGGTAAGAGGAGACTTTATTGTAAAGGAGAGAGCAGTACGGAGGATCCACCTAGATCCCCCATCATCTGATAAACACATAGAAACAATGTATTCAGTCAGTGTGTGTGTTTCCTACAGATGGATCCAGTAATGGGAACCCACCAGAGAGATGTCCCCGTCCTCTGTATTCCCGGGATTCCACACAGGAAGGTCACACCATCCCCCACCATCATCAGGTAGATGAAGATGGATGTTGAGATCATAAAAGTGATCTGACTGTATGAAGATATATTCCACTTTTAGGTATAAGGTTATTTGTGCTCACATTTTAAAGCAACCATTCCCTGCTATTTTTTTTGTTTAGAATGAAAATCTGATAGATATAAAAAATGAGGTTAAAGAGGAAGAAGAGACGTATGTGAGGGGTGATCAGCAGTTCAGGGAAGAGGTTGGGATGATGGACAAAGTTAAAGAGGAGGAATCTTCTCCAGACATCAGCACAGGTGAGTGATGGCCACTAAATACAAAAACTGTTTGGGTATATGGATTTATGTTTGAGGATCAGTAGATCCACTTCTACAAAGACGTCATGATGGAGAATCAGCCGCCCCTCACATCACCGGGTAAGAGGAGACTTTATTGTAAAGGAGAGAGCAGTACGGAGGATCCACCTAGATCCCCCATCATCTGATAAACACATAGAAACAATGTATTCAGTCAGTCTGTGTGTTTCCTACAGATGGATCCAGTAATGGGAACCCACCAGAGAGATGTCCCTGTCCTCTGTATTCCCGGGATTCCACACAGGAAGATCACACCATCCCTCACCATCATCAGGTAGATGAGGAACAATCACTGATAGTTATGATTTATACACAAGTGTGTTTGTTACAATAAATGTTTTATTATATATTCAGAGTGGAAACCTCGGTGAGTATAATATTGTTGTTAAAGAAGAGTATAAAGAGGAGGATGAGGAGTATGGAGAGATGGAGGAGTTTTCAGAAGGACACAAGGATATGATGGAGCCACCTAATACCAGGAACCCACCAGAGAGATGTCCCCGTCCTCTGTATTCCCGGGATTCCACACAGGAAGGTTACACCATCCCCCACCATCATCAGGTAGATGAGAATGTAGGAAATTGATCCCAAGCCCTAAGAGATATCATTCTTCTATTATTATTATTTTTTTGTATTTAATATTATTTCTGCCATTTTGTTGGTTTAGGATGAAGATCTGATAAATGTACAAATTGGGGTTATAAAGGAAAAGACGTATGTGAGGGGTGATCAGCATTTTACAGAGGAGGTTGGGATGATGGACGCAGTTAAAGAGGAAGAAACTTCTCCAGATATCAGCTCGGGTAATTATACAAGAATGGGTTAAAGCTTACTTAGTGATGTTTGGTTGGGTGGTATCATTGGTCTGGTTAGTTGTCATAGTTTGGTGTTGTGATTGCTCCCAGTTCCACCACAGATCTCTTTTACACTTTGAAATGCTCGACCAACATACACTGCTCCAAAGAATGAAAGGAACACTTTGAAAACACATCAGATCTCAATGGGGAAAATATCATGCTGGATATCTATACTGGTATGGACTGGGTAATGCGTTAGGATCTATACTGGTATGGACTGGGTAATGTGTTAGGATCTATACTGGTATGGACTGGGTAATGTGTTAGGATCTATACTGGTATGGACTGGGTAATGTGTTAGGATCTATACTGGTATGGACTGGGTAATGTGTTAGGATCTATACTGGTATGGACTGGGTAATGTGTTAGGATCTATACTGGTATAGACTGGGTAATGTGTTAGCATCTATACTGGTATGGACTGGGTAATGTATTAGGATCTATACTGTTACATAGTTGGTGAGGATAAAAAAAGACATCAATCCATCCAGTTCAACCTATGATGTGTGTGTGTGTTTTATGTTAACCGTACATTGTATACCCCTCTATGTTGTGGTCTTTAAGGTGCCGATCTAATAGTCTTTTGAAACTATCGATGCTCCCCACTGATACCACTGCTTGTGGAAGAGAATTTCACATCCCCACTGCTCTGACAGTAAAGAACCCTTTACGTATTTTAAGGTTAAACCTTTTTCCCTCTAGTTTTAGTGAGTGGCCACTGCCATCTGCCATGTAGTTGCCCCCCCATTATTTTGTTCAGGTCCGTTTGTAAGGTTACCACATACGGCATAGAAGAATTTGGCCTGCTTAGTTTAGTATTGTCCGCAAATACAAAGATTGTGCTAGATATCCCCTCCTCTAGGTCGTTTATTAATAAATTAAACAGGATTGGTCCCAGGACAGATCCTTGGGGGACCCCACTTTCCACACCCTCCCAAGTACTTCCTATTTATCACCACCCTCTGGACTCTCCCCTGGAGCCAGTTCTCTATTCAGGTACTCACCCTATGGTCCATACCTATGTACCTTAGTTTGTACAGTAAGCGTTTGTGGGGAACTGTGTCAAATGCCTTTGCAAAGTCCAGATACACCACATCCACAGGCCTTCCTTTATCTAGATACACCACATCCACAGGCCTTCCTTTATCCAGATACACCACATCCACAGGCCTTCCTTTATCCAGATACACCACATCCACAGACCTTCCTTTATCCAGATACACCACATCCACAGGCCTTCCTTTATCCAGATACACCACATCCACAGACCTTCCTTTATCCAGATACACCACATCCACAGACCTTCCTTTATCCAGATACACCACATCCACAGACCTTCCTTTATCCAGATACACCACATCCACAGACCTTCCTTTATCCAGATACACCACATCCACAGGCTTTCCTTTATCCAGATATACCACATCCACAGACCTTCCTTTATCCAGATACACCACATCCACAGGCCTTCCTTTATCCAGATACACCACATCCACAGGCCTTCCTTTATCCAGATACACCACATCCACAGGCCTTCCTTTACCTAGATACACCACATCCACAGGCCTTCCTTTATCCAGATACACCACATCCACAGGCCTTCCTTTATCCAGATACACCACATCCACAGGCCTTCCTTTACCTAGATACACCACATCCATAGGCCTTCCTTTATCCAGATACACCACATCCACAGGCCTTCCTTTATCCAGATACACCACATCCACAGGCCTTCCTTTATCCAGATACACCACATCCACAGGCCTTCCTTTATCCAGATACACCACATCCACAGGCCTTCCTTTATCTAGATACACCACATCCACAGGCCTTCCTTTACCTAGATACACCACATCCATAGGCCTTCCTTTATCCAGATACACCACATCCACAGGCCTTCCTTTACCTAGATACACCACATCCATAGGCCTTCCTTTATCCAGATACACCACATCCACAGGCCTTCCTTTATCCAGATACACCACATCCACAGGTCTTCCTTTATCCAGATACACCACATCCACAGGCCTTCCTTTATCCAGATACACCACATCCACAGGCTTTCCTTTATCCAGATACACCACATCCACAGACCTTCCTTTATCCAGATACACCACATCCACAGGTCTTCCTTTATCCAGATACACCACATCCACAGGCCTTCCTTTATCCAGATACACCACATCCACAGGCTTTCCTTTATCCAGATACACCACATCCACAGACCTTCCTTTATCCAGATACACCACATCCACAGGCCTTCCTTTACCTAGATGGCAACTCACTTCAACATAGAAGGTTAATAGATTGGTTTGGCAAGAACGATTTTTCATGAATCCATGCTGATTACTACTAATAATACCGTTTTCATTACTAAAGTCTTGTATGTGGTCCCTTAACATCCCCTCCAAAATCTTGCAGACTACTGATGTTAGGCTGACTGGTCTATAGTTACCCGGGATATATCTCGGACATTTTTTAAATATTGGTACCACGTTGGCATTTTTCCAATCAGCTGGCACCATACCCGTCTGTAGACTACCCTTAAAGATCAAGAATAACGGTCTGGTTATCACCTGGCTGAGCTCTTTATGAACCCTCGGTTGCAAGCCATCCGGTCCTAGTGATTTATTTATGTTCAGTTTCTCTAGTTTAGTTCTAAGTCTATCCTCTGTTAGCCATGGTGGTACTTCTTGAGGTGTATTATTTAGTTTAGCATTACAAGCTGGGTTAGTGTAGCCCCCCAATTCTTTTGTGAAGACTGAAGAGAAAAAATTATTTAGCACTTCCGCTTTCTCTCTGTCCTCTGTGGCCAGATTCTCTTTGCTGTCTTTTATGGGGACAATGTGTTCTGGTCTCGCTTTCTTACTATTTATATACTTAAAGAATTTCTTTGTTTTTTTTTTTTTAACTCTCTTCCGCTATATGTCTCTCGTGTTCTATTTTAGCTGCTTTGATTTCACCTTTACATTTCTTATTACACTCTTTGTAATGTTTGAATGCTGCCAATGACCCCTCAGCCTTGTATTTTATGAAGGCCTTTTCTTTAGTATTAATATGCATTTTTATGTTGGAGTTTAGCCACCCTGGGTTTATTTTAGCTCTTTTAAATGTATTCCCTTTTGGAATGCACTGGCCAATCCCTTTGTTTAGTATGCTCTTGAAGCACTCCCATTTTTCCTCCGTGTTCTTTGTTCCCAGGGTTCTATCCCATTTGATATTGTCTAGCAAAGAGCGCAGTTTAGGGAAATTGGCTCTTTTGAAATTCAGTGTCCTTATATTGCCCTTGTGTTTCCTATTACTATGAATAATACTGAAACCAATTCACCTATGGTCACAGTTTCCTAATTTGGCCCGTATTTCTATATCCGTGATCAGGTCTGTATTGTTGGTAATCAGTAGGTCAAGTACCTCATTGTTTCTTGTCGGTGCGTTCACCATCTGACCCACGAAATTGTCCTGCAAAACATTTAAGAACTGCCGAGCCTTGGATGAATGTGCGGTTCCTTCTGCCCAATCTATATCTGGATAATTAAAGTCCCCCATTATAATGACATTTCCCATCCTTGCTGCCATTCAAATCTGTGAAAGGAGGTCCACCTCCCCCTCCTCCCTCTGGTTGGGGGGCCTTTAGCATAAGCCCAATATTACTTTCCCCATAGTGCCTTCCCTTTGAAGTTCTACCCATAGGGATTCTGCCTCATCCATAGCTCCATTATTAATATCATCCCTCATATTTACCTGTATACTGTTCTTAATATACAGACATACCCCTCCCCCTTTTTTACCTTCTCTATCTCTGCGATAAAGGGAATACCCCTGAATGGTCGCCAGCCAATCATGAGAGCTGTCAAACCAAGTCTCTAAAATCCACACGAAATTTAAGTCCTCCTCATACATCAGCTGCTCCAGCTCTCCCATCTTGTTGGCCAGGCTTCTAGCATTGGTGTACAGACCTGGTAGTTTTGTCCGGTTGCATACTATATCCTCGTTTGATGTTGTTTTAAGGCTGCTCTTGTGATTTTTTATTTATTTTTTTTTCCCCATACCCACCTTGGCTTTAGGAACTCTGAGCACCCTACCGCTAATGTCCCCATTTGTGCCCGCTGAACCTTGCTCCCCGCTGGTTAATTCATCATCTGTACCCTCCCCCCCCATCACCTAGTTTGAAAGCCCCTCTAACTTGTTGGCCATCTTCTCACCCAGTACAGTTGCACCCTCCCCATTTAGGTGCAATTCGTACCTACTAAAGAGCCGGTAGACAGCTGAGAAGTCAGCCCAGTTCTCCAGGAACCCGAAACCCTCCATACTACACCAGCTCCTCAGCCACTTGTTAACTTCCCTCATCTCCCGCTGCCTCTCTGGTGTGGCTCGAGGTACAGTTAGTATTTCTGAAAAAATCACCTTGGAGGTCCTAGTCCTCAACTTAGCGCCTAAGTCCCTGAAATTGTTTTTTAGGACTCTCCATCTTCCTCTGACTTTGTCATTGGTACCCACGTGTACCATGACAGCCGGGTCTTCCCCAACCCCACCCAATAATCTGTCCAACAGATCCGTGATGTGCCGAAGCTGAGCGCCCGGTAAAAAGAAAGACAGCTCGGCACCTATGGTCTTTTTGACAGAATGCACTCTCTGTCCTTCAGAGTCCCTTACCACCAGAACCTGTCTTTCCTATCCCTTGCTCCCGCCCCTACTTGAGGAGTTCTTCCCCTGGCATCTAGGGGCGTTGCTCTGCTCCAGCAATGTTGTCCCTGACTGGTTTCCCCAACATCACGCAACAGGGCGTATTTATTGGGGTGCTCCAGCCCAGGATCGGCCTCCTGGCATTTTTCCCTTCAACCCTTCCTGTCACCCAACTACTCTGCTTTGATGCCTGCACCCTTGTATCTCCGCCCTCCTCTGTGTAGGCCCCTGCCTGTACCTGGATACGTTCCCAGCTCTCCTTCACTATGGAGATTCTTTTCATTGATGCCAGTTGCTTCCCTAGATTCAGGACCTAGATACTGGTATGGACTGGGCAATGTGTTAGAATCTATACTGATATGGACTGGGTAATGTGTTAGGATCTATACTGGTATGGACTAGGTAATGTGTTAGGATCTATACTGGTATGGACTGGGTAATGTGTTAGGATCTATACTGGTATGGACTGGGTAATGTGTTAGGACCTATACTGGTATGGACTGGGTAATGTGTTAGTATCTATACTGGTATGGACTGTGTAATGTGTTAGGACCTATACTGGTATGGACTGGGTAATGTGTTAGGATCTATACTGGTATGGACTGGGTAATGTGTTAGTATCTATACTGGTATGGACTGTGTAATGTGTTAGGACCTATACCGGTATGGACTGGGTAATTAGTTAGAATCTATACTGGTATGGACTGGGTAATCCGTTAGGATCTTTACTGGTATGGACTGAGTAATGTGTTAGGATCTTTACTGGTATGGACTGGGTAATGTGTTAGGATCTTTACTGGTATGGACTGGATCTTTACTGGTATGGACTGGGTAATGTGTTAGGATCTATACTGGTATGGACTGGGTAATGTGTTAGGATCTATACTGGTATGGACTGGGTAATGAGTTAGGAAGGAAAGGATGCCACATAGTTTGATGGAAATGAAAATTATCACCCTACAGAGGGCTGAACTCAAAGACACCCCGAAAATCAAAGTGAAAAAATGATGCAGCAGGCGAGTCCATTTTGGTGAAATGTCACTGCAGGACCTCAGAATGGTCCTCAGTAGTGTGTATGGTCCCCACGTGCTTGTATACATGCCTGACAACGTCGGGACATTCTCCTAATGAGACGATGGATGGTGTCCTGGGGTATTTCCTCACAGATCTGGACCAGGGAATTACTGAGCTCCTGAACAGACTGTGGTGTAACCTGGTGGCATCGGATGGACTGAAACAGAATGGGTCTGACAATGGGTCCAAGGATTTCATCCCAATACCTAATGGCAGTCAGGGTGCCATTGTCTAGCCTGTAGAGGTCTGTGCATCCCTCCATGGAGACGCCTCCCCAGACCATCACTGACCCACCACCCAACCAGTCATGCTGAACGATGTTACAGGCAGCATAATGTTCTCCACGGCTTCTCCAGACCCTTTCACGTCTGTCACATGTGTCTCCTGGAATCTCCTCCATGCTCCTGAGACTGTGCTGGGAGACACAGCAAACCTTCTGGCAATGGGAGGTATTGATGTGCCATCCTGGAGGAGTTGGACTGCCTGTGCAACCTCTATAGGGTCCAGGTATGGCCTCATGCTACCAGTAGTGACACTGACCCCAGCCAAATGCAAAACTAGTGACAAACACTCAGAAAAGATGAGTAGGGAAAAATGTCAGTGGCCTCCACCTGTAAAACCATTCCTGTTTTCGAGGTCGTCTCATTGTTGCCCATCTAGTGCACCTGTTGGTAACAACCCCCTCTGCTACTTGACTGACCAGATGAATATCCCAGGAGTTTCCCTGACTTGATGCTATACTCTGATTATAAAGTGTTGAGCAGTGTATATGAGTGTGGAAAACTCTTGGTAATTTTTCTTGTCTTCTGACAGACGGACTCTGTGGTGGGAATAGAAGGACATCGGAGGAAGATGTGACTACAGAAGATAATGACATGGCATCTTCTCCAGAAGTAAATCCCGTTCCTCATAATATACATGACAGACCTCACCATTGGAGGAGATCATTGGAACCTCCTGATACTTCACATAGTCCTCTAATATCTGACAGCGCCGACGGGTGCGGGAAACCACCTCATCTCAGGGAATCTTCTTTATACCATACAGGGGAGAATTCATTGTCATGTTCAGAGTGCGGGAAATGTTTTAGTCACAAAGGAAACCTTCTTCA
Organism: Pelophylax lessonae; assembly: GCF_965119305.1. NCBI lineage: Eukaryota > Metazoa > Chordata > Amphibia > Anura > Ranidae > Pelophylax > Pelophylax lessonae. Next base: position 20,754 of record NW_028119581.1, on the reverse strand, counting down.
GCACCAGAAAATTCACACAGGGGAGCGACCTTTTTCATGTTCAGAGTGCGGGAAATGTTTTAGTCACAAAGGAAACCTTCTTCAGCACCAGAGAATACACACAGGTGACCTTCCCTATTCATGTTCAGAGTGCGGGAAATGTTTTAGTCACAAAACATACCTTCTTAGGCACCAGAGAATACACACAGGGGAGCGACCTTTTTCATGTTCAGAGTGCGGGAAATGTTTTAGTCACAAAACATACCTTCTTAGGCACCAGAGAATACACACAGGGGAGCGACCTTTTTCATGTTCAGAGTGTGGGAAATGTTTCAATCAAAAAGAATCCCTTCTTAGCCATCAGACAATACACACAGGTGAGCGTCCCTATTCATGTTCAGAGTGCGGGAAATGTTTCAATAAAAAAGTATCCTTTCTTAGCCATCAGAGAATACACACAGGTGAGCGTCCCTATTCATGTTCAGAGTGCGGGAAATGTTTTCATGATAAAGTAGTTCTTATTAGGCATCAGAGAATACACACAGGTGAGCGTCCCTATTCATGTTCAGAGTGCGGGAAATGTTTCAATCACAAAGGAAACCTTCTTAGTCATCAGAGAATACACACAGGTGAGCATGCCTATTCATGTTCAGAGTGCGGGAAATGTTTTAATAAAAAAGGAAACCTTCTTAGCCATCAGAGAATACACACAGGTGAGCGTCCCTATTCATGTTCAGAGTGCATGTTTTAATAAAAAAGGAAACCTTCTTAGCCATCAGAGATTACACACAGGTGAGTGTCCCTATTCATGTTCAGAGTACGGGAAATGTTTTTCTAATAAAGGAACCCTTGTTCGCCATCAGAGAATACACACAGGTGAGCTTACCTGTTAATGTTCAGAGTGCGGGAAATGTTTTAGCTCCTTCAGGACCAAGCCCATTTCTGACTTAAGTGGTTTACAAGTTAAAATCAATATTTTAGCTAGAAAATGACTTTAAACCCCCAAACATTAAATATATTTTTTAGCAAAGACTCTGGAGAATAAAATTGCGGTCGTTGCAATATTTTTTTGTCACGCGGTATTTGCGCAGCGGTCTTTCCAACGCCTTTTTTTGGGGAAGAATTACATTTTGCCACGTTTAAAAATAAGTAAACAGTAAAGTTCTCCCAATTTTTCTGTATAATGTGAAAGATGAGGTCACGCCGAGTAAGTAGATACCTAACATGTTCCGGTATAAAATTGCGCAGAGCCGTTTAGATGAATTGCGGTTTATATGGAATAGAGAAGTGAGAGATAATACTAGGAAGGCCCCTCCTACACATAGCAGATAGATCCCGCCTACCGCGTGTGTCTGTGGGGAGCGTTTGATGGTGAGAAGTGGGAATTGATGTTTTGTCCTCTCACACAGATCGGATTGGGGGAAGATTTGTCTTCTAATGGATTTCCTCCATATATTCCGCCCCGTCACCTCAACTCAAACTTCTCCACTTCCCGACCACGTGCCGCCTTTTTACTCTCCCAGGCAAACCCATGTAGGTCTAAGTCAGTCACTTGGAGGCAGCTAGGGGGCAAGCACTTGCCGCCGGAACACTCCCACCCCCGCTCATCAGCAGGGAAGCCAATGCGTGGGTCAGGCAGCTCCGATTGCCTCTGGTCACCCGCGATCGTTCCCCGCTGAGAGAGAAGAACGGTCGGATGTTAACTTCTTCCCATCCGCGCTACAGCCTATATACGGCTGCAGCGTGGGCTTGAATTTTCGGGAGGCCGTATTTATAAACATATGAGATCATCTCTCATCACCAGCGCGCCTTCCTCACACGGAGCCTGCAGTGTGAGGAAGGAGGGGGAGCCTCACAGCGCCGGGGACACACAGGAATGTAATCAGGGCACCGATCACCAGTGCCCTGATTACTAGAGGTAAAAAAAACACACACAGTGCCCACCATCAGTGCCCCCCATCAATGCCCACAATCAGTGCCCATAGTGCTGTCAGTCAGTGCCCATCAGTGCCTGCTCATCTAGGCACTGATGAGCACTGACTGGCAGCACTATGGGCACTGAGTGTGGGCACTGACGGTGCTGCTTATCAGTGCCGCCCATCAGTGCCACCCGTCAGTGTCCATCAGTGCCATCCGCCAGTGCCCGTCAGTGCCGTCTCTCAGTGCCCAGCAGTGCCACCTCTCAGTGCCCAGCAGTGCCACCTCTCAGTGCCCCCTCTCAGTGCTCATCAGTGCCGCCTATCAGTGCCGCCTATCAGTGCTCATCAGTGCGGCATATTAGTGCCACCTCATCAGTGCCCATAAGTGCCACCTCATCAGTGCCCATAAGTGCCACCTCATCAGTGCAGCCTATCAGTGCCGCCTCATCAGCGCACAACAGTGAAGGAGAAAAATTTATTTTCAAAATTTACTCGCAGAAAATAAGAAAAACTTTTTTTTTTTTCAAAATTTTCTGTCTTTTTTCTTTTTTTTGTAAAAAATAAAAAACCCAGAGATGATTAAATACGACCAAAAGAAAGCTCTATTTGTGTGAAAAAAATGATAAAAATTTCATATGGGTACAGTGTAGCATGACCGCGCAATTGTCATTCAAAGTGTGAGAGCGCTGAAAGCTGAAAATTGGCCTGGATGGGAAGGGGGTTTAAGTGCACAGTAGGCAAGTAGTTAAACACATCTGACCGTTCTTCTCCCTGGAATGATCACAGAGCGCCTTCTATATAGGATCACAGGTCTCTATGGTCATTTCACAAGCCACGCCCCCCCCCCCCCCCACAGTTAGAATCACATTAGGTACACATTTAACACCTTTTAATCACCCACAGTATTAACCCCTTCCCTGCCAGTGTCATTAGTACAGTGACAGTGCATATTTTTAGCACTGATTACTGTAGTAATGTCACTGCTCCCCCCCAAAAATGTCAGTTAGGGGTCCGATCTGTCCGCCGCAATGTCGCATTCCCGCTAAATATCGCAGATCGCCATCATTACTAGTAAGAAAAAAAAAAATATACAATAAAAATGACATAAATCTCTCCCCTAGTTAGTAGACGCAAAAACTTTTGCGCAAACCAATTAAAATACGCTTATTGCGATTTTATTTATTTATTTTTTTTTTGTTTTACCAAAAATAAGTAGCTGAAAACAAATTTGCCTAAAATATTAAAAACTTTAGATTTTTTTTTTTATATAATTTATAATTGGAAAAAAAGAAAAAAGAAAATTGCGCATACCCGTGGAATGGCGACAAACTACCAATATCAAAAAAAATCTCCATAGGCGACGCTTTAGACATTTTTAGCGGTTACCAGTTTAGAGTTACAGAGGAGATCTTTTTATTTAATTATTTATCTCACTCTGGCGATCGCGGCGATATCTCACATGTGTGGTTTGAACGCTGTTTTCATTTGCGGGCGCGACTTACGTATGCGTTTTCTTTCGTGTGCGAGGTCACGACGATGGGGCGCTTTAAAGTTTTAGTTTCCTACTCACTTTATTTAACTTTAATTTTAGCACAGTTGTAAAAAAAAAAAATAATCTGATGATTTTTATTGGTGTGAGAAGGAATGTAAACATCCCTTGTGACAGTAATAGGCAGTGACAGGTACTCTTTATGGAGGGATCAGAGGGAGGGGGGGAATGTGACAGTAATAGGCAGTGACAGGTACTCTTTATGGAGGGATCGGGGGGGGAATGTGACAGTAATAGGCAGTGACAGGTACTCTTTATGGAGGGATCGGGGGTCTAAAAGACCCCAAACCCCTCCCCCCGTACTTCACTCTATTCAATATGCTGAAATCTGCATTTTTGAATAGTGACAGATGTTTGAATTTGGCGCCGTCGTGACGTCGAATTACCCGGACTTGATGTCATGCCGCCGCTTCCGGGTTACTACTTCCGAGACCCGATTGGAGCTGTGAAAACCACCACAGTCCACTCGGGGTTGGTTTACACCCGCTTCGCCCTCTGACCCGCTGTGGGGTTGGCAGGCAGCTGGGAGCCCTTATGTTAACTCTGTAAAGCCAACGCCAGTACGCCGCAACCGTATGCATCGGGGCTGTTGCTGTACAACCCAATTCATTTGAATAGCTTTGCCCAATGTGACCGGGGGGTGTGAGGTTTGCAGCAGCCGCAAATTGCAGTGCAGTTTGTACCGCCCCATCCGGCTGCCATTTAAGCTTAAGGAGGTGGAAAAATCGTGACTCAAATGTCTACCTTTACCGATCCCTCCCCACATGAGGCAGGAAATCATGACAAGACATGGGGCAACAAGTGGGCAAGCATTACATTATAGGGGGCAAGAGATGGACAATTGAGGCAACAGGTGATCATTCATGACAATACATGAGGCAATAGACGGGCAATACACAAGGCAACAAGTGGGCAATCATTACAATACATGGCCTATTATGCAACTGCATGAGGACCCAACAGGAAATGCTTTATTCTTTTTGTGTTCTACTTATAAATATGTATATAGATCTAACCTACTGGATGGAAAAATATCACTGTAACATGCATTAACCCACAGCAGCCAATCAGGATTTATCTTTCACTGGTGAACCTTTTTTATTGATTGCTTCATGTTGTTGCTCCTTTTTGATTTATTGAAGTAGCCGACCTTTTAGTCTTTTATTGGTCCAACCAATGTATGATTATTAATACATTTGACACATTTGTTAATTCTATTATAAAAGATTTAAGCTTTATTTTATTCATATCATTACTGTGTGGTAATCGCTTATTCTGATCTTGTACAATAAAAACTCTTCGTACAATATTCTGTGCCGAGTCTTCTTTTTTACCAATGATTAGATGATCGGTGATTGGAGTGTGATCAGTTCATAGAGAGTCATCCATTGGGGTTTTATTAGTGAGATGGAGAGTGGAGAAGGCACCACATTGACAGCCATTGGAGGCCCTTTCTAAAGCCCTAAACTTTTTGGCAACCTGTCTATGACATTAGTCTTCCAAACTCTATCTTACTGAGCTAAGGCCAGAAGAGTTCCAGGAGTTCTTCTCTGTCCACAGCATATAAGTGCGATAACGGGCAAAATTCTCGTAGCAGCTCTGGGCCTAGCCGGTTTGACACACATCCCTTGCCTGGCGCATGTGCTGAATTTGGTGGTGCAGAGGTTCCTTAGAAATTACCCCGATATGTCAGAGCTGCTGCAGAAAGTGCGGGCCGTCTGTGCGCACTTTCGGCATTCTCACCCTGCTGCTGCTCGCCTGCCAGCGCTGCAGCATAACTTCGGCCTTCCCGCTCACCGTCTCATATGTGACATGCCCACAAGGTGGAACTCCACCTTGCACATGCTGGCCAGACTGTGCGAGCAGAAGCAGGCCATAGTGGAGTTTCAGCTGCAGCATGCACTCATGAGTCGCTCTGCGGAACAGCACCACTTCTCCACCAGTAACTGGGCCTCCATGTGAGACCTGTGTGCCTTGTTGTGATGTAACATATGCAGACTAGGCCGCAATGTAATATTTTTTCCCTAAATGGGTGTTTATTGAATAGCGGAATAGAACAACAGTATCCAATGGGTGTATCTCACTGTAACATATGCAGACTAAGCCGCAATGTAATATTTTTTACCTAAATGGGTGTTTATTGAATAGCGGAATAGAACAACAGTATCTAAAGAGTGTATCTCACAGTAAAATATGCAGACTAAGCCGCAATGTAATATTTTTTCCATAAATGGGTGTTTATTGAATAGCGGAATAGAACAACAGTATACAACGGGTGTATCTCACACGTACAGATACAGACTATGCCGCAATTTAATATTTTTCCCCTAAATGGGTGTTTATTGAATAGCGGACTAGAACAACAGTATACAACGAGTGTATCTCACACGTACAGATACAGACTAGGCCGCAATTTAATATCTTTCTGTCCCCTAAATGTTTTTTTTTATTGCAATGCGCAATACAACAGTATGCAATGGGCGTATCTCACTGTAACATATGCGGACAGGGCCGCAATAAACTCTTTTGTCCCCTAAATAGTTTTTTTTATTGCAAAGCACAATACAACAGTATGCAATGGGTGTATCTCACTTTAACATATGCAGACAGGGCCTCAATTAACTTTTTTTGCCCCTAAATAGTTGTTTTTTATTGCAAGGTGCAATACAACAGTATGCAATGGGTGTATGTCACTGTAACGTATGAATGAAAAACTGAAAAATAATTGTCCCCTTAATTGGTGCTTGTTGAATAGCAGATTTGAAATGCAGTGTCTGTCTAAACAGTAAAATATGAAAGAAAAAAGTTTTTTTTCTTTTTAAAATGCAGATTAAGCAGACACATATGCACTGAGCTTGCAGGAAATGCCCGCCACACGCCGCACGCCTAACAGGTTGGATACTGTTGTTGTTCTATTCCGCTATTGAATAAAAAAAAAAAAAAAAAGATTTGAATGAAAAAAACTGAAAAATAATTTTTTTACCCTAAATACTGAAAAATAATTATTTCCCCCTCACATTGGTGCTTTTTGAAGAGCAGGTTAGAAAAGCAATGTCTGTCTAAAGACTGTATGTCAAAGCAAAATATGAAGGAAAAAATGTTTTTTCTTTTTAAAATGCAGATTAAGCACAAACATATGCACTGAGGTTGCATGAAATGTGCAGCACCGCACGCCGCCCACCTAACACACTGATAACATTTTTTGTTTTTTTCTCCTTTCTCCTCCTCACTTGGCTCAGGTCAGGGCATAAAGATTGTGCACTGCACCCCCACACAATACAATCAATGTAGATCGCTGTCTGATTAAAGCAGATTGTTCCTATCCTATGTTTTCCCTACAAGTAATCTCTCCAGCCTGGCCCTACAGTAAACTCCTATCTCTCCCTCCGGGGAAAAAGATCGTGCACTGCACCCCCACACAATACAATCAATGTAGATCGCTGTATGATAAAGCAGATCAGTGGCATCTGGTGCTCAAAATTTTTGGGGGGCGCAAAAAGAAAAATGTAATAGGTATTGATTTGCGGTAAAAAAATTGTGTGACTTTGACGTCACACAAGTGTGAAAGGGGCCTTCAGTAATCAAGGAACAGTGCCTTGAAAAAGTATTCATGGTCACCCCTTGAAATAATCCACATTTTGTCATGTTATCTTCCAACCAAAAACGTAAATGTATTTTATGTGATAGACCGGCACAAAATTGTGAACTGGAAGGAAAATGGAAGAAAAATGACAATTGGATTGCTTTCAACATTTTATTAACAAAATTCACAAACCTGAAACAAGAAAACCAAACCGCAAAAAGTCACCAGGTACTATTTGAAAAGAAATTTTGCTCTTCTTTCCTTTTGGCATGCAAATTTTTCTATCACCTTCTGGTTGAAATCTGTAATTTCTGTCACCAGTCTCTTTTCCATTGACAGCATGGCCAATGCATTCAACCTCTCCTGGGTCATGGTGTTCCTCAGAAAAGTTTTTATTCTTTTCAGAGTTGAGAAGCACCTCTCAGCCTCTGCTGTGGTCATGGGTGTGGTGATGAGAATCTTCAGGAGAGTGACAGTCTCTCCAAAGACTTCTTCAAGATTGTTCTCCACAAGCAGCTGGAATAAGTCCACAGCACCATGGCAGGTTCGAAATTCCTCCTTGGAGTAGAGGAGACTAAGCTCTGTTCTTAACTTACTCCCATCGAGTACAGGATAGGTCTTCACAGTTGTGCTCAGTGCCTCCTTTGGAAATTCCCTTGCATACTGTTTAAACTTGTTCTCTTGAAGCAGGGTGGCACTAACCAGGTGGTTTGTGAAGGAGAACCGCTCCATGGTGTGTAGGAGGATGGTATCACAGACCTATCGAGAATGATAAAAAAACAAGATTAGGTACTGGTGACAAAATATCAATGTCATGCGTTAGCTCTGTGAGCATCAGAAATGCATGAAGCCTAACATATGTACTCAGAATGTCTTGGGCATTTGTATGGGATGCTGAGAAATTATGATTTCAAAAAGCACTTGTTAAAATGTTCAGGTTTAAGTTATTATAAAGGAAGATCATTTTCAGTGTTTTTGAATCCAGAATTTCTCAGAACTCCATACACATGAACAGGACATTCTAAGTAAATGTTTATAAGTTGTATGCATTTCTGATGGTCTGGGAGCTATGAAGGCTGTAATACCAATGTTGTCCACTAGAGGAAAAAAACAAACAACAAATTCTTATAGATCACATCATTTTTATTGTAAGAAAAATATTTTTCTTTCCAATCTTCATATCTAAACCAGGGAGCTATCAAAAAAAACAAATACTTTCTACAAATAAAAACTAACCTCGGTTGCAATAAGTTTATGGGCTTCTGGATTAAGCGAGCACCACCTCTTCGGTTGAGAACCACCTTCACTGATTTGGCCAACCAGGTAATGGAGAGAATCTCTGAAAAATGTAGAAGAAGTAATAATAATTGAAACAACAACAAGGAAAAGGATGAATAAAGCTGCTACCTGATCTTCTGTATGCTCTGCTGGAACTGCTGGATGCTCCCCTTAATGTGGACTGAATCTATGTCCTTCCGCTGGAGTTTGGCATAGAGGAAGTCCACATGTGGCATGATGTTGTGGAAAAGGGTCAGAAAAAATCTAAAATCCTGATCCTCCAGCAGCATGGCAAAGCCTCTTGCCTCTCTGGTGGTAGTTAGGTCAAAGTCACCTGAATCCTGTATTGTTTTAAAACAGCGAATGAGGTCCTCTCTGTGCTCAAACACTGTATTGACGGCACGGCTGTGGAAGTTCCATCTGACGCTGCTTGATGTTGGTAGTCTATGGGCAACTACTTTATCAAGAACATCTGTGCACTTAGGTGATCTTGAAAAAAAGCTGGTAAACCCTTCAAGGTTAGAAAAAAAATGTCTTACTTTGGATATGCGAGAAGTGGCCTGCTGAATTATTAGATTAAGCTGATGTGCATAGCAGTGGATGTAATGGGCATTTGGGTAAACATCTTGTATCTTCCTCTGAACACCTGCAGTGGCACCCCTCATCACACTAGCTCCATCATAGGCTTGGCAGATGAGTTTACTCTTCTGATCCTCTGGAAGGATGACAGCAAGACGCTCTTGTAGTGCTGTAGCAATGGAATCTGCTGTAGTTGAATGCAGAGAAATAAACTCAAAAAACCTCTCTTGTATGTTGCTTTTGGCATCAATGTAGCGCAGCACAAGCACAAGTTGGCACTGTGTGGCAATATCAGTGGTCTCGTCGGCCTGGATTGACAGAAAATCGCTGTTTCGTGCTTCTTGGATAATGTGTTCTTTTACAACAGACAACATACAGTCCAATAGCTCGTTCTGCACAGTTTTCGAAGTTCCCTTAAACACAGTGGCGTTCTCAAGGTGCTCTTTCAAAACTCCATCAAGAGAAGCAACAAAATCGACCAAGCCACGGAATATCCCAGGATTATCTGAAGTCTCACTCTCGTCATGGCCATGCAAAGCAAGTTCAAATGCACCACAGAATTTCACACAGTCTATAATTCTAGACAGGATGTGTCGATTTTTGGTGACTTCCTCATTGTGCCTTCTAATGCCACTCCCATAGCCTTCATCTAGCTGTTCAGCAATGCTATGCCTTCCAAAAAACTGGAGCCTCATAGCATTGTCATGATGGCTTCGGCTACTTTCATGCTGTTTGCACTTTCCAGTGAGCTGCTTTAAGTCGCGAACCCCTGTTGTTGTCCACAACGTTTCAGTTCCAGGACTTTGAAACAGCAAACAGGGAAAACAATAGAAGGCATGACTCACATTGCATCCAGCTAGCCAACTCCGTCTCTCATAACAAGTGGTGGAAAAGCACCGAGTGTAAGCTCGACCACGATCACTTGACTGTTGCTTAATTTCCAAGTTGGGCCGATCTGGTCCAAGCTCCTTTATCTTCTTTTTCTCTTCATCTGAACGCCTTGTGAAGGGGTTTTGTTTTAAAGATAAAACTGAATTTTCTTTCATGGTTAACAAATTTGCCTCGTTTCCACAATGATCAGTACCTAGGAGTCAAATGACAATATGAGAATGTTTAGAAGAGAGATCGGTATGGCACTGCTCTATACAAGTGTCTATTTCATCAAGAGTTATGATAGTTAGGCTAGGAGGTTTGAAGGCTTTTTGCACGCCACCCTGAAGCCTCGTACACACAATGAGAATATCGAAAAAATGAACCTTATAATTTTTTTTGACTACTTAATGATTTTTACAGTGGTCATTATACAGTGACATGTTGTACTGACTATATGCCAATGATCAGGAGAATTGCTGTGTAAACAAAAGCAAAACAAAGGTGCAGCAGCACATGGAAACTGATAGAGATTGTTGATAATATAAACATTACTCCTGGTGACAACCGAGGATTCCCTCCCACTTCCTGATTGGCTTTGAGGCAGGAATCAAAGAGAAATCTCCCCAATTGGACACAGATCACAAAAAATATCTTACGGGGGTAATAATTATCCCCTACCCTAAAAGAAAAAACAAAAAAAAAACTACCTTTGGCTCTCCTTTAACCACACCTCAAGAAATGTCATTGAGTCATTGCTGGAGTTTATGTAGAGAGGAAGGAGCTGCAAAGAGGCTACATGAGATCAGCAGGATAAAAGGATGAATCAAAAAATAATAATAAAATATATATATATTAAATACAATGTGTACATCTAACCACTCTATCTAGAATATATATATATATATATATATATATATATATATATATATATATATATATATAGGTTACATATATACATAAGATACTTTATACACAGAATTGGGGGGGGGGGGGGTGATTGGAGATTTCTCATCATGCCATGCCAAGATATAGATACCGCATACACATAGGATATTGAAAATATGATCATCCTCATCATTGTATTATACACCCATCATCATCATAATCTCCATATAATACACCCTTCATCATCATCCTCATCATTGTATTATACACCCATCATCATTATCTCATATAGCGCCTTGTGGGTATATACATTATGCATGGCTGTGTGCAGCCTGACATTACAATACATTGTGCTGCACGCTATTATAACACACGGGGGGATTGCACGCCGCTCAGCATTCCAGCAGATCCATTCCGGCGTTGTATGTAGGAGTAAAAACGCACACATACCTATATATGTACATCTATAAATGCATTCACAAATGTAAAAGATCAGTGCTGAGAATGCGGTAACCCTTAGCAACCAAAGCCCTAGCATCCAGTGCTGACGATGCAGTAACCCATAGCAACCAAAGCCCTAGTACCCAGTTCTAAGGATGCACAAGGCACTGAGGCAGCGGCTTCAATCACTTACCTGCTCTCCTGGGCTGGCTGACTCGACTGTGACTCTGTGAGACGTCTCGACCATGCGCTGCTCCTCCTCGCTCTGATGGCGGGCGGGAACTGGGACGCACGCACCGCCCCCACGATGACGTCAGCCGGGATGTCCTGAATGATTGGTCCAGGCTGGAGTCTGGACCAATCACAGGACTACAAGTGTAAAAGTGGGGAGCGTCGGGCGCATTGCTCTGCACCCCGATGACTCCCAGAAGGCCGCCAATCGGCGCCTCTGCTGTCAGCACGTGGGATGCCAAACCCCTCCCCCACCATAGCCAGCAATAGGTCCGGCGCCCCTAGTGGGCTTTAAATGGTAATTTTTTTTCTTTGAAGATGCTGGTTGGGGGGGCGCCTCTGCGCCCCCTATCGACCGGCCGCCACTGGCTAAGAACGTTGTATTCTGTGGCTGAAGGTACATTAGGCATTCACAGGATACAGAAGTAAGTGTCGCCCATTCCAGGCCCCAAAAATGAGCCCACATGCGTTTACCTGACAGCTAAGAACGTTGTATTCTGTGGCTGGAGGTACATTAGGTATTCACAGGAAAAATAATTGTCGGCCATGAAAGGCCCCAAAAATTAGACATTCAATGGACATGAAATGCCTTTTATGCCGCTGTATTTACCGAAGACAAGGACCATGAATTGTTGTGGGTGGATGGCGATCTGGTGGATATTTGAGGCCTGTCATGAGGAATTTTAATCAAACATGGTCTACTGGTCACATGTGTTGAATTCCTATGAGATCCATGCCTCATTCATTTTTATAAATGTGAGGTAGTCAACACTGTCATGAGCTAAGCGAGTGCACTTATCGGTCACGATCCCCCTGCTGCGCTGAACGTCCTTTCAGACAGGACACTGGACAGGGGGACAAGCCAACAGTTCCATTGCAAATTGTGCAAGCTCTGGCCAGAGGTCAAGCCTGCCCACCCAGTAGTCCAGGGGTTCATCACTCCTCAGAGCATCCACATTGGCCGTTAACCCGATGTAGTCGGACACCTGTCGATCTAGGCATTCCCTGATGCTGGATCCGGAGTACAGCTGTCGATGGGTCGGCTGAAAGAATGATCTCATATCTAAAGTGAACAACACATCTTCAAAATGTCCTCTTCTTGCAGCCGCTGTTGGGTTGGTACCCGGAACGGTTTCTCTGTGAGTGGAAATTCCTCTGCCAGCGAACGCAAAATCAGAATGCAGCATTTCTCGAAGCAAGGCCTGGAAGTGCTGCGTTCTTACCGCCCTCTGTGATGGTGGAAACATTTCCGTCATTTTTTGTTTGTACCGGGGGTCTAAGTACGTTGCCACCCAGTACTGGTCCTTGGCCTTTATGCTTTTTATACAGGGGTCCCCCCTTAAAACACTGGAGCATGAAGGCCCCCATTTGCACTAAACTGGAATCGGTTTAGTGGCCTGGCTCCAGCTCATCATCCAGGATAATGTCATCCTTGTTCTCCTCCCCCATCCACGGACAACACCAGGGATCCCAGAAAGGTTTAAAGCATGCTCTTCTTGCTCCTCCTCATCCGCCCCGGTACCTTCCTCCTCTGACTCCTCTTCAGACTCCTGTTGTTGATTTGTCTCAGATGGAGTAGCACCCCCTGGGATTTCATCCAACATTGCAACTTCCTCATCTTGCTGCTCTTGCTCCTCGACGGCTTGATCAATGACACGACACAATGCACGCTCCAGAAAGAAGTCGTAAGGTACGATATTACTGATCAGTTTGGTGATCTCATTGGATGGCCGCAGGAGTCTGCATGCGTCGCACATGAGCAGCCACTGGCGCGGTGAAAAAAACCCAAGCTCCCCAGAACCTGTCCTGCCGCAGAGTTCGTACAGGTAGTCTTTAACTGCACGTTTCTGCTGGAGCAGCCTATCAAACATATGCAACGTTGATTTCCATCACGTCAGGCAGTCACAAATAAGACGTCTGAAGGGCAGGTTGTGTCGCCGCTGAATGTCAGCAAGGCGAGCCATGACTGTGTAAGATCTTCTGAAATGGCCCAAGATTTTCCTGGCCTGCCGCAGAGTGCCAGAGATACAGTCAGGTCCATAAATATTGGGACATCAACACAATTCTAATCTTTTTGGCTCTATACACCACCATAATAGATTTGAAATGAAACAAACAAGATGTTTTTTAATTGCAGACTTTCAGCTTTAATTTGAGGTTATTTACATCCAAATCAGGTGAAAGGTGTAGGAATTACAACAGTTTGTATATGTGCCTCCCACTTTTTAAGGGACCAAAAGTAATGGGACAGATTAACAATCATAAATCAAACTTTCACTTTTTAATACTTGGTTGCAAATCCTTTGCAGTCAATTACAGCCTGAAGTCTGGAACGCATAGACATCACCAGACGCTGGGTTTCATCCCTGGTGATGCTCTGCCAGGCCTCTACTGCAATTGTCTTCAGTTCCTGCTTGTTCTTGGGGCATTTTCCCTTCAGTTTTGTCTTCAGCAAGTGAAATGCATGCTCAATCAGATTCAGGTCAGGTGATTGACTTGGCCATTGCATAACATTCCACTAGTTTCTCTTAAAAAACTCTTTGGTTGCTTTCGCAGTATGCTTCGGGTCATTGTCCATCTGCACTGTGAAGCGCCGTCCAATGAGTTCTGAAGCATTTGGCTGAATATGAACAGATAATATTGCCTGAAACACTTCAGAATTCATCCTGCTGCTTTTGTCAGCAGTCACATCATCAATAAATACAAGAGAACCAGTTCCATTGGCAGCCATACATGCCCACGCCATGACACTACCACCACCATGCTTCTCTGATGAGGTGGTATGCTTTGGATCATGAGCAGTTCCTTTCCTTCTCCATACTCTTCTCTTCCCATCACTCTGCTACAAGTTGATCTTGGTCTCATCTGTCCATAGGATGTTGTTCCAGAACTGTGAAGGCTTTTTTAGATGTTGTTTGGCAAACTCTAATCTGGCGTTCCTGTTTTTGAGGCTCACCAATGGTTTACATCTTGTGGTGAACCCTCTGTATTCACTCTGGTGAAGTTTGCTCTTTTTTTTTTTTTTTTTCCATTAGATTTTTATTAAATTTTAAACATTGAGGCAATACAAGCATAATAGCATCCAGCATTTAAAAGGGAAATACAAAGAATTCAGAGTAGCGTAGCACGGACAATAATTGCATCATTATACACAGATGTACATTCACGACCTGATACGCTGCAAGCAGGGGATGAGCCAATTGACACAATCATAGTCTTCAAGGAAGGGGGGGGGGGAAGAAGGGGGGGGGGACAGGGGAGGTGGGCAGAGGAGGAGGAAAGAGGGGGGGAGGGGGGAAAGGGGGGGGATGCAGGAGAGGGGGGAAGAAGGGAGGAGGAGTGGAGGAGGGAGGGAAGGGGGGGGAAAGGAAGGAGGAAGTAGATAGGGGAGGTAGAAGTGGGAAAAGGGGGGGCAGAGGAGAGGGACGAGACCAGGGGACGGGTAGGGGGGGGAGGAGCAGGGAGGAAGAAGATGAGAAGGAGGGGAGGGGGGGGGAGGGAGGGGGGGAGGGAAGACAAGAGGGGGAGTTAGGGGGAGGGAAGAGGGGAAGGAAGGAATCCCTGAGTTGGGGTAGTATGAAGGGGGGGGGAGGTGAAGTTTGCTCTTGATTGTTGACTTTGACACACATACACCTACCTCCTGGAGAGTGATCTTGATCTGGCCAACTGTTGTGAAGGGTGTTTTCTTCACCAGGGAAAGAATTATTCGGTCATCCACCACAGTTGATTTCCATGGTCTTCCAGTTCTTTTGGTGTTGCTGAGTTCACCGTTGCATGCTTTCTTTTTAAGGATGTTCCAAACAGTTGATTTGGCCACACCTAATGTTTTTGCTATCTCTCTGATGGGTTTGTTTTGTTTTTTCAGCCTAATGATGGCTTGCTTCACTGATAGTGACAGCTCTTTGGATCTCATATTGAGAGTTGACAGCAACAGATTCCAAATGCAAATAGCAAACTTGAAATAAACTCTGGACCTTTTATCTGCTCCTTGTAAATGGGATAATGAGGGAATAACACACACCTGGCCATGGAACAGCTGAGCAGCCAATTGTCCCATTACTTTTGGTCCCTTATAAAGTGGAAGGCACATATACAAACTAGGGATGCACCGAAATTTTGGCCACCGAAATTATCGGGCGAAAATGAGCCTATCCCATTTCGGCCGATAATGGGTTAACATTGCTGAAAATAATGGCCGCCGTGAGGAAGGAGGAGGGTGCAGCGCAGGGCAGGTTTTAAAAGTCCCGCCTCTGGCCGGCCGCCCGCCTCTCAATGACGTCCCTACTACTAGATGGATGTGTGCATGAATGGACATACCAGGTGGGGGGCGGGGCAAGCGGCCGCTATAGATAGAACTATGTGATCCATCCCTATCAGCTCAGCGCGACTATGTGTGAATGAGAAGTGACCTGACACCGGGCGGAGGGGGGGGCGGGGGGAGCGGCCGCTAATAACTATAACTATGTGAGCCTTCACTTCACTGTCAGGCATGTATCTCCGCTGACAGTGAAGGCTCACATAGTTATAGTTATTAACAGCCGCTCCCCCCGCCCCCCCGCCCGGTGTCAGGTCACTTCTCATTCACACACAGTCCCACTGAGGTGACAGGGAAGGATCACATAGTTCTATCTATAGCGGCCGCTCGCCCTGCCCCCCCGCCCGGTATGTCGCTTCATTCAACACAGATAGTAGTAGTGACATCGCCGGGAGGCGGGCCGCCGGCCAGAGGCGGGACTTTTGAATGAAGGACACCCGAGGAGGGACGCTGAGCCAGAGGGGGGGGGAGAGTGTACTGCCGAGGGGGACGCTGAGGCAGTGGGGGGGGGGGGAGCTGAGGCAGCTTACCAATGGTATTTGTATTATGAAGCATGAGGGGTTAATGTATTGTCACTGCTGGTCATTCATCTATTAGTGACCGACCAGTGGCAGGTAATTAACCCCTTTGTGCTGCATTAGTGCAACCAGTATCAGTGTTAACACTGGTTGCACTGACACTGGTTGCACTAATGCAGCACAAAGGGGTTAATTAACTGCCACTGGTCGGTCACTAATAGATGAGTGACCAGCAGTGACAATACATTAACCCTTCATGCTTCATAATACAAATACCATTGGTAATTAAATTAACTTCTTGCCAACCCATCACAGAACATATACTGTGACAGGGTGGCAGCGACAGGTGTACGTCGCTGCCTGTTTTTGGTGTATGACCCTGTTCTATCCATTTTAAATTTTTTGGGGGGAAAAAGTCATTTTCGGTTTCGGTTTTCAGCCAAGGGCATCCTGCATTTTCGGTTTCGGTCCAAAATTTTCATTTCGGTGCATCCCTAATATAAACTGTTGTAATTCCTACACCTTTTACTTGATGTGGATGTAAATACCCTCAAATTAAAGCTGAAAGTCTTCAGTTAAAGCACATCTTGTTTGTTTCATTGCAAATCCATTGTGGTGGTGTATAGAGCCAAAAAGATTAGAATTGTGTCGTTGTCCCAATATTTATGGACCTGACTGTATATTCACTTGCCCCTGAACATGGCCATACAGCTCTGGAATGCCCTTCTGCGAGAAATATTTCCTTCCTGGGACCTTCCATTGTTGTGTTCCAATGGTCACAAATTTCCGAAAGGCCTCTGAGTCCACCAGTTGATATGGCAGTAGTTGGCGGGCTATCAGTTCCGACAAGCCAGCAGTCAACCGTTGGGCAAGAGGGTTATCTGGCGTCATCATTTTTTTTTAAGCTCCAACATTTGGGCCACGGAACCTTGCCTTTTTCCAGAACAACGTGAGGACGGCATGATGGAAGGTGGAGTGGAGGACAATTGTGAGGAGAGAGGAGAAGGAGAAGAGGCTGGACGGTGAGAGCCTGGAGTGTGGCTTTGTGGGTTCTGGTGGCGTTGCTCCCACTGGGCTCGTGATGGGAATCCAGGTGCCTTCTTAAGGCGGTCGTCCCTAGGTGAGTGTTGGGCTTACCGCGACTTATGTGTTGACTGCAAAGGCTGCAGATGGCAACACTATTGTCAGCAGCAGACACATTAAAAAAAGCCAACACTGCAGAACAATGTGTCGGCGTCCTGGGAGCACCAGATGTGACTGTACATGGTTGATGGCTCGCTCCCGATACATTAGCAGTCTGCTTTGTCCCTCCTGTGCAATCTACATTCCGCCTGCTTCTCCTCCCTATCTGCTGGTCCATCTCTCCCTCTGAACTCCCCTCCTCTTTCTTTCTTGTGGGCACCCACGTGACGTCCATAGACACGTCATCATTGACGTCACATTCCCCACCACTAACATTTGAGATCTTGGAGTAGGCAGCAAAAGCGGGGACCAACCTCTTTGGGCTAATCTGGGTACAGACATCAGACTGCTGAGTGGCGGCTGTTGCTACCTCCTCTTCCTGATTCGATGCCAAGAATGGCTGCACATCGCAAATGTCTTGTGATGGATCAGAAAATAATTCCAGTGACTCAAGCAGAGGGTATATGGTGGTGGTGGTGTTGGCGGTGGTGTCTTTGGTGGCGCACACAGCAGAGAGTGAAGAGGGTGCTTCTGCCCTACCCCTACCACCCCTGCGTAAGGGCCTGCCTCTTCCTCTGCCTGTCATTTTAAATTACCCTGTGACAAAAGTCTCTAGAGAAGCGCAGTATATGTGGAAGAAGATATATAAATACCCCAATAAAACTTGATAAGAGAACTCACTTAAAACATACACATCAATAATAAATATCAAAAAATGTGACATCAAAATAATAGTGATGTGATAAAGTGCATATGTGTCACAGTCACAGCTTTTATTTACACAATCATATATTGCTATTCCTTCACTGTGCATTTATTTATTATTTTCACTTTGGATCATATCTTATTGGGGACTTCGTTTAGTCTACCACCACTTGGCACTTTCATTCACTGTCACTTTTCCTTCACAGTGACGTTTGTTCGCTATTATTGGTTATAGCTTTTTGCTGCTACTTATTGGAGTCTGTTCTCACATATTTATGCATTTTTATGCACTTTTGGCACATATGCACTTTATCACATTACTATTATTTTGATGTCACATTTTTTGATATTTATTATTGATGTGTATATTTTAAGTGAGTTCTCTTGTCAAGTTTTATTGGGGATCAATTGCACGATGATTTTATTGCCTTTTATCTATTTATGTATGTGGTGACACTATACAGAATTGGCTGCTAATTCCTTTAATTCCCTATCTTGACTCTTTATCTATCACTCAGTTTTTATCTATAACATCTGGCATATGATCAAGCGCATAGGTTATTTTTATTCTCACTCCTGCATATAAATACCCCGCTTCAATCTGTGGTATTGGGGGGGGGGGCACTGATTTATCACACCAGTTCTACAAAAAATTGGCCAGTAACTGTTGTCACTGTGTGTAGCACAGTTAACGCAGCAAAAGAGGCAATATTTTTGCAGGACACAAATACACTGTTCTAAAAGTATATTGTTAGATAACACCCCGCTTCAATCTATGGTTTAGGGGGGGTCACTGGTCTATTGCGCCAGTTATAATACTTGTCACTCTTTGTAGTATCGCTGCAGAAACGCTCACCACACCAGTCACAATGCTGCACAGTGCACAATGCAAATCCACTATAATATGCTTTCTATATTAGAATAAAGAATTCTCCTCACCTCTCTGGTCAGATCTGTGTTTTATTAATAGAGATAAGAGTAATATCATGTGACAAGCGAGAGAAAGCAAGGTGGCAGCATTGGGTCTGGGTAAAGAGTGGGGGACAGAAGCATCGAATAAGGGTTGTGAGGATTTGAGATCTGCAATGTTGAATAAGGGAATGAGGAGTGGGGGACAACAATGTTAGATGGGGGGTGAGGAGCGGGGAACAGCAGTGTTAGATGGGGGGGTGAGGAGCGGGGAACAGCGGTGTTAGATGGGGGGTGAGTAGTGGGGTACAGCAGTGTTAGACGGGGGGGGGGGGGTGAGGAGCGGGGTATAGCAGTGTTAGATGGGGGGGGTGAGGAGCGGGGGACAGTGGTGTCAGATGGGGGGTGAGGAGCGGGGGACAGTGGTGTCAGATGGGGGGGGTGAGGAGCGGGGACAGCGGTGTCAGATGGGGGCAGGTAGCCATGTCTGGTATCTTCTGACACATGCAGAGTATAGATGGCACAGACACGGTGGGGTTACCGGTCATCCAGTATATACAGATCTGGGGGCCCAGTTGGTGTTAGGGCAGAGGACGGGATTAATGTTAGTAGTGACGAGGGAGGAAAGCTGCTGAATATTTCCAGAGGTGAGTGTCGAGGTCACCCTAAGCTCTGCCTCTTCCCCAGATAGATTATGAGTACCTCGGCTCAGTCTGATGAAGGCGCTACAGGAGAGCTGGAGGAAGTTTTGCTGCTCATCCTACTTATGTGATTTTACCGGGGGACTGCAATCTGATTCTCAGTGTTATACATTCCTCTGTTTCTGTTCCTCCAGCATAAAAACAGAAGGAGGACATTTTCTTTATGTAATTAAAGATTATATATAGAAAATAATATCTTATTACCTCCTCTGCTGCCACTTCTCCTCTCTTCTTCCTCCCGACTCGTCTCTTTCCTTTCTATATCTGACATCACTTCCTCTGTGGACCTACATCACTTCCTGTCAGTGTCACTTCCTGTCTTTACCTCATCACTTCCTGTTTGTGCGTTCCATCTGAGAGAAGTCAGGTCACCACCTTGTGGACCATATTGGGATTTTTGTACTTAGCGTACTTACAGTGACTGTAGGCGTATTTGTTCCTCGTAGCAAAACAGTTGAGTTCTCTCGGTGATGTTTTAGTTATTTGCTCTAACAGGTAACTTTTCAGGAGTGGCCTTCAGGGTGTTCTCCCTTCATCTTCTTGCGAACAGTATCAGTATTTCTTGCTAGAAAACTACTTAGAACCCCCAAACATTATACATTTTTTTTTAGCGGTGACCCAAGAGAAAGAAATGGGGAAAGTTGCAATTTTTTATGTCACACGGTATTTGCGCAGCATTTTGCAAACTCAATTTTTTAGGGGGAAAATTAATTTTAATTCATTAAAAAAACACAATACCCCTTATCTCAATTTTTTTGTATAATGTGAAAGATGATGTTATTCCGAGTAAATAGATACCCAACATGTCATGCTTTAAAATTGCGCACACTCGTAGACAAATTACGGTACTTAAAAATCTCCATAGGTGACCTTTAAAAGGCCTTCGCAGGTGACCTGTTTAGAGTTACACAGAAGATCTAGCGCTAGAATATTTGCTCTCGCTCTCATGTTCACCTCATATGTGTGGTGCGAATACTGTTTACATATGCATGCGCAGCTTACTTATGTGTTCGCTTCTACGTGCGAGCACGGAGGGACAGGGGCTCTTTACATTTTTTTTTCTTATTTTTTTTTTGTTACTTTTTATCTTTACTCTGTCCCTTTTTT